>NW_028244457.1:0-184696 GCF_964263255.1 Lissotriton vulgaris | reverse complement strand
GGGCAGGCCCACCCCTGCGCACCCAGGCCTCACTGCTCACCTAGCAGTGTGTCGCAATGTGGGCCCACCACGTGCAGGTGCAAGCCTCAAGCCAGGGGCCCTCGAACATGGCACCCTCTACATCATGCAGCCCCGCTCCGCAGGCCACCAGGTCTCACATTTGATTCTGGGTCTTGATTTCACAGTGGCAGAGGACATATCAGTGCACCCCACATCATCGCTGGCTGCACACCCGCTCAGCCCTAACTCTGTGATCCAGGAGGCAATGCCACATGGCGGTCGGCCCGAGCTGCCCGCTGGCTCTGGCCTACACTGCGGTCCAGGAGGGCACACAAATCCTCAGCAGCCCGGACCGCCGGGAAGGGGCATCCTCACAGGCTGCACACCAGCTCAGCAATTAAGGTGCCTCTACCTCAGTGCACCCAAAGTCACCGGCCTGTAGCAGTGTGCCTGTGCCGGCCACAATGTATCCGGTGCCACCAAGTCTGTGCCCCCAAAGTCATGGACCATGTATGATTGGGTATCTATTTCTATTTCTATTTCTATGCGGAATTTGTTAAGCGCGCGGACACCCAGGGGTTTCATGGCGCTGAAGAAAACAGATGAGAGATGGATAGTGAAAGGTAAGAAGGTGTAGTGTTCTAGCCGTACGCTTGTTTGAATAGCCAGGTCTTCAATGCTCGCCTGAACTCTGTCAGCTTGGAGCAGCTCCGGATAGACAAGGGCAGAGAGTTCCAGGTTTTTGGGGCGAGGTATGCGAAACTGGATCCGCCGAGTCGTTTCTTTTTAAATGTCGGCACCGTGAGAAGGGATAGGTGGGCAGACCGAAGCTCGCGGGTCGGGACGTGTTTGTTGATGAGTTGGTTGGTGAACCTAGGGCTTTTTCCGTAAAGAGCCTTGAAAATTATGCAGCCTGTCTTAAAGGTGATCCGATGGGTGATGGAGAGCCAGTGGAGGGAGGCTAGCAGAGGTTTGGCTGACTTCCTGCGATTGCTCTTGAAGATTAATCTGGCTGCTTGATTTTGCACAATTTGCAGGCGTTTAGAGATGGTGAGGGGGAGGCCGAGGTAGGTAGAGTTAGAGAAATCTAATCGCGAGAGGACTAGTGCGAGTACTGCCTGGATGAGAGCAGAGTGGGACAGCAAATGAGCAATTTTTGTAATCTTTCTTAGTTGAAAGAAGCAGGAGGAGATCACTGTTCCGACCTGGGTTTTCAGAGAGAGATCGGCGCTGAGAGTGACCCCGAGGCTTTTAGCTGACTGGGAGAGGGATGGGGGTGTGCCCATTGAGGGTGGCCAGAAGTGGGCCCCCCAGCTGAGTGCGCTGTCGCTAGGGAGTCCTAACTCAGTCTTTCCTGGGTTTAGCTTAAGGTGGTTCCGATCCATCCAGCTCTGGATATGCAGCATGGTCTTTTGGAATTCCTCGACGGAGTCCGGGGAGTTGAGGGGGAATACCAACTGCAAATCGTCTGCGTAGTTAAAGATAATTACTTTTCTTGCCTCTACCTTCGTGCAGAGGGTGTTTATTTTGCCAACACGCAGCCGTGAGGGAAACGGCCCTTGGCATTCCACAGACGCCGTGAGGGGAACGGCCATCGGTGTCCAACAAACCACATCCCCCAGAAGTCCTAACCCAGGCGCCTGGTACCAACGTCAGCAGGCGGCGCCTAGGCTTTAAAGCACCCGACGGAGCCCCGCAGCGCGCGACGCGCACGGGCGGTCGCCGGGCGAAGCCCGGGCAAAGGGCGGGCCGTCTGTGGCCGTCCGGGGCAGGAGGAGGCAGGGCTGGGCCCTCCCTCTTGCGTCGGACCTGAACATTGCCTACAGGTATTTATTCACAGCCCCGGTAATCGAGTACTGACTGCTTAGCCACACGGGCTGCACACTGTATTAACTTGGTGGACAGGGGTATTAGAAGTCACTCTACTTTAAAACACTCATATAGGAGTGGTATAATGGCTGGTAATTTATTGAACTCATCGCTACCTGCTACCCTAGGAATGAGTATATTGGGCCCTCTTGATAAGTTTTTTGCACGGACAAAAAGGGATATAGATAGAGAGCTAGAGTTGGCTGAGCGGAGAGCAGAGCGACGCCTTTCTATCGAACTACTTAAACAGACACCCTTACAATCCGTTGCAACTGAGGTTACTTCAACGCCAAATAACTCTATAGTGGGTGAGACAGATTTAGACCTATTCAATACAAATGACATCCCTCTAATCTTTAAAGAAGGTCCACCTGAAATAACACAAAAGGAGCATGTCAGCCCAATTATTATCACCCAAAATTTACAGACATCAGCCGAGGTTATTGTATCGCATTCATTAATAGATATGGATGCAGATGCGACATGTCACACCTTGCCCGTAGCCACATCCCCTTCTGAAGATGGGAAACAAGGGAATAAACACACAGATAAACCAGCAGCTGGAACTATACAGTGTAAGAGAAGTCGCGAAGTATGTCATTCACCGCCAAGGAAAAAGGCGCGAAAGGCTGGGAACAGAAAAAGGCCTGAATCTATAAAAACCCCACTGCCTCCAAAGAACTCCAATAATAAAACTCCCAAGGCCACTGTGAAAGAAGTACCAAGTAAGCCACAAACAGGGGAGAGTGCGCCTCCATTTAGCAAGACGCACGGAGGCCTTATAGAGGACATTGAATATCTTCTTAGATCCTTTATGCTCCCTATCTTGGAGAGGGTAAAAATGCTGGGTAAAACCGTGGATCGTATACTGGAGATCCAAACAACCGAAGCAATGGGACAGAGTAAAGGGGGAGATAATGGTCAAGCAGATACGCACTTAACACAGAACACAGTGACTCACACTAAGGCTCAGCCACAAACAACCTTAACTCAGAATGACAAAAGTGTGACACCGACGGGAACTCTGGTACCTCAGGTGGGAAAAGCTATGACTATGGCAAAAAAGGTCCCCGCAGTGGTAGAGACAAGGGAAACAACTAACCCACCTCAAACTCTATACAAAACAAAACTTATCAAAAATGTAGATCTACCCCCTGAGTCACTAAACTATGTCATTATATTGACTGGGGTCCCCAAGTTAACAGAGGGTAGTATAGAGCCTGACACATCCCTAAAAAACAAAGTAAACCACTGGCTGAGGGCTAACAGACCACTCCCACCACATTTAAATGGGGAGATTATATCCGTTAGACGCTGTGACTGGGTGGGCGTGAGACCAAAAGAAATTGAAGGTGACGTAATCATCATAAATTTCAGGGATCACAGGGTAGTTAACCATATCTCTGATTGGTTTTCGGGAAGGCAGGATGGCTCTGTAGCCACCCGGAATTTGAGTTATTTTTATCCTCAAGGTATGATGAAGCCCCGTACCCATCCTCCAAAATGGAGTCACCATAACTCCCGTGCACCAGCTAACTATAGACAACAACCCAGCCTAGATAGGCATAGGTACTATGAGCCGCCACCTGGCTTTTTGCCACATCACCCCAATAGACTTGGACACAGCGTAAGTAGGGACAGGTACTACGATCCGCCACCTACCCCCTTGTCGCAATATCCCAACACGTTTGAGTATGGCCCAGGTAATAACCATTACAGGTACCATGACCTCCCACCCACCCTCTTGCCTTATCATTCCAATGAGTTTGAGTATGGTTTAGGTAATAAATATCACCACACAAACCCAAATTCTTATTGGAATATTCCTCTTCATAATCTCTTTGAACCACTTTCGGGCCTAGATTCAAATGATTGACTTTCTAAATCCAAATCTAAAACAAAAGGAAATAAGGTGAGGGATAAGGAAACTATACATAAGAGCCCAACATTTGACAAAGGTACAGGAAGTAAAAGAAACACGACCCTAGACACTGAAATAAGGATGATGAATAAAATTAAAAAGGCAAGCTGTACAAAGGATAATGGCAATGAAATCTCAACAGAGAAGGAAGTTAGGAAGAATGCTGGGGGTGAGGCAAATCTGATAACTAGAACAAAGGACAAGCTAATAAATGTAGTAACGTGGAATGTGTGTGGGATTGCCAACAAAGTGACAGAAACTCTTTGGGGTGAGTTTGTAACCAGCATTGACATACTCTGTGTCCAGGAAACCTGGGCTTTAAAGGAGGTGCATATAGAGGGTTTTAAAACTCTCTATGTTCCTGCAGTAATTTCCAACCATGGCAGGAATAAAGGGGGTCTATGTGTCTACGTGTCCAATTGTTTAAACACTAGTACTAGTATAGGTAGATCCACGTCACCCTACTTTCAACTTGTCACGATTGATTTAAATGGTAGAAGTGTGCTGATAGTTATTAATTTCTATAACAACATCGAAAATGCACACTTCAGGGAAGTACTAATGGAAGTGTACAAAGAAATGAGGGAGGTAAAACCCTTGAAAGGGAAGGAATTAATCTGGATTTGGGCTGGTGATTGTAACGTAAATATATGTACTAGTGACACATGTGGTTTTGCAGAATATGGGGTGGGGGAACAAGGGGATAGTAGTCATTTTGCTCATCATTCTAAAGGGGAAATCCTAAATGATATTATGGCCAAGCTTGATCTAGGGTTTGCAAATAGGCTATGTTACCCTAAGGTTGACTTCACTTCAACCTTTATGGCAAGAGGACTACAGTCAACTATTGATTTCATAATTCTACCAAATAGGTTTGGCAGTAGTGTTATGAATGCTGAAACCCTTGCTATGGGTCTGAGCGATCACTTGCCGTTAAAAATGGTACTTAACATACAGGATGTTAAAATAAATACACTAACTGAGACTTTGACATGGACTCAGAACTTAGAGATAGCACGACGAAATGGTCTTGCTTTAAAATGGAGCATGGCAGACCCGGAAAAAATTATGCAAAGAATAGTCCACGAGGCTCTCCCATCGCTACTTGTATGTTTAGAGGATAATCCCACAAGTGGAGAAATACTGGAGGCCTTTTCTAACATAACGGAAATTATAAAGGGTGTTCTGACTAGAAAGCGCCCAAAAAAGCAAAACACTCCAAAGGGGTGGTTTAACACTGAATGCACTAAGGCACACAATGCTCTAAAAAAGGCCCTAAAAGACCCAGTAAGGGATCCTGAGACCATCAGAGTATTAAGGAAAGCATATAAGGTAACAAGAGATCAAAGGAAGAAAGCAATCAAGGAGAAGGCTTGGCAAGATTTATTGGAGGCAGCGGAAAGTAGAGACCCTAAGCTATTTTGGCAGGTAGTTAACTCACCATTTATTAATAACAAGGCGACAGCTAAAATAGATATAGCTATCGATGAAAATGCATGGGTAGAGTTTTTCTCTAAATTGTATAGTGATACCCTAACCGAGCCACAATTACCAAGTAAGCATCACCCGATCCCACTAGAGTTCGAATTAGAGGAGGTCAAGGTTGCGATTAAATCTTCTCAAAACAATAAAGCCCCGGGCCCAGATGGGATCCCAAGTGACCTTTACAAAAAGAACATAGATCTTTGGGCACCTATATGCTTACGTGTAATGGGGGCATGTTGTGATATTGGCTTCATTAAAACCTGGGCAGAATCACTGATTATCCCGATATATAAAAAGGGGGATAGGGAAAGCCCATCAAATTATAGACCAATATCACTACTGGATTCAATAGTAAAAATTGCAGGAAGAGTAATCTTGACTAGGCTCCAGGACTGGGCTGAAGATCAAAATATCTTGACCCCAGTACAATATGGTTTCCGACTAGGGATGGGTACTGTGGAACAAGTGCTAAACTTTGTTCTTTTGCAGGGGAAATATACCAATGCAAAAGAGGGGTGTTTCTACGCAATCTTCGTCGACCTTTCGTCGGCGTTTGATTGTGTTGTGCCCCGAGGTAAAAAACAGAGCGCTAGCATTTAAACGCTCAGTTGCGGCGATAAAGTATTTCGCCAGTAAATTGGGCAGAAAACAACCTGGTATAATGCTTAACATATATGTGGCCAAATGTAGAAGCATCGCCCTGTATGGGGCAGGGATATGGGGATATCAGGATGTGACGATGCTCCAGATTATTGAAAATAATTTTTTTCGCTACCTTTTGTCCCTTCCGGCAAGTATGTCAAATTATAATTGCCATGTAGAACTAGCCATGGACTATTTGACAGATCTGATTAAAATCCAGCCAATCTTACTATGGAGGAGAATTTGGGCAACGCAAGAACTGGCTCTCAATCGAGAAATTATCCTGGATGTTAAAAAATTAGCCAATGCAAAAAGAATCAAATGGCTTGAGTATCTGAGGAAAGCCCTGACGGACATTGACAAGCCAGAATGGTATGATAAACCCGAATCAATTGGGAAAATTCCTAAAAAAGTCTTAAAAAATCTGTGTATGGAACATTTTAACACCTTAAGGCTTGGGAATGAAGTCAGCAAAAGAACTGTTTTCGAACATCAGACGCTGCTGATTACCCCCAAAATGCAACCCTACCTAACTCTGATCACTTTGGGTTTTGAGCGTTTTGTCCTGACCAGATTCAGGTTCAATATATTTCATCGCCTGGTTTCATATCCGGAGAAAAATGACTGGAATAGAACTCTTGCCCCATGCCCATGCGACAACATATCTATCCAGTCTACTTTCCATTTGGTACTATTTTGCAAACGGTATAAAAAAGAGCGGGCGAGATGGCTGATATCTTATCTTAGAGATGGGGCGTGGAGGCAATGTAGGCCAGCTTATTTACATCTCCAACAATTAGGAAACCCCCAATGTATTAGTTCTATGTCGATGTTTTTAAAAAGTGTCGTAAAATCACGGAATCTATCATGAATTTATTAATTATCAATTTGTCACCACACTTGGATTTAATGCTGTTTTTATAACTATTTATTGTGTATATCTATAATGTGTAATTTGTTTACTATGTACTGCTTTTATGATTTTTTTACTTGGTGAAAATCGAATAAAGTACTTGAATACACACTGAATTACTTTTCTGTTTTTCAGGGAGTGCAGAAGGGGTTTGAGATAAAGATTAAAAAGTAGGGGAGACAATGAGGAGCCCTGTGGGACACCGCAAATGGTTGGGAGAGTGGGGGCTGTGAAGTTCTCCAGCTTTACCGCCTGGGATCTGTCCGTCAGAAAGGATTTAATCCAAGAGAGAGCCGCGCCACTGAGGCCGGCTTGTTCGACACGGTGTAATAGTATAGTATGGTCCACCGTGTCGAACGCGGCCGATAGGTCGAGTAGTACGAGGGCCTGATGAATTCCATTGTCGGCGTTGGTCCTTAGGGTGTTCTGCACGGCGAGGATCACCGCCTCGGTGGAGTGTGCCTGGCGGAATCCCGATTGGTTGGGTTCGAAATAGTCTGACGTTTCGATGAAGTTGGATAAGTAGCTGGTTACATAGGCTTCCAGTAGTTTTGCGCAGTAGGGGAGAAGGGAGATGGGGCGATAGTTAGAGAGGTTGGAGGGATCGGCACCTGGTTTTTTGATAAGAGGGACCAGGGTGGCATTTTTGAAGGAATCGGGTACTATTCCTTGTGATAGGGAGGTGTTCAGGATGGGGAGTATGCTCTGAGGGAGTATGGTATAGACCTCTTTCAAAATATGCGGGGGGCAGGGGTTGTTGGGTGAGCCCGATTTTACTCGGTTCATTAGTTCCATTAATTTAGGTGGGTCAATGGGGGGGATGTCTTGAAGGATATTGGGGTTTCTACAGATGTCCGACTCGTCTGCTGCAGGGTGGTTGGTATGAATGCTCTTTTTTATGTTGTCGATCTTCTCCTTAAAGAAGTCGTTGAGTTGGTTACACAGCATTTGTGATGCAGGCTGGGAGGAGGCGGTTCTGGCGTCATTGCAAAGGTCGTTGACGACTCTGAAGATTTCCCGTGATTTATTTTTGGCGTTGGAGATTTTATCTGAGAAGAAAGTAGCTTTAGCAGATAAGATAGAGTCCTTGTAATTTTTGCGGGCTGTCTTATAGAGTGCTCTGTCTGTGGCGTGGTAGCTATGTCTCCACTTCCTTTCGAGTTGGCGGAGTTCTAGTTTCTGCTCTTTTAATTCAGCGGAAAACCATTTGTGGGCGTCCATGCGGCGGGCGCAAGAGAACTTGGTAAGGGGAGCATGTTCATTACATGCAGAGAGGAGCCACTCGGAGTGCGTTTTGTCCGTCAGATTGATGTCTGGTCCCTGGGTAGGGATGGAGTTGGTCAGGGTGGAGAGAAAGTCTTGGAGGTTTAGAGATCTCCATTTCCTGAATGATCCTCCCGGGGGCGCGTGGTTTTTTTGGTGACCCTGAGTGGTAATAGAGAATTGCAGTAAGTGGTGGTCGGACCATATGCATGGTGAGGCCGTGGGACAGGAGGTAGAGATGTTGTGAGACCAAATGTGGTCTAGGGTATGTCCCTTTTCATGGGTGGGGGTCGAGACATGTTCGTGGAAGTTTAAATTGGAGAGGAGTTCGAACAGTTCTGTGGCGTGAGGTCCAGCATCTGCGTTGTTGTACCAGTAGTTGAAATCTCCTATGACCATAACCTTGTCGTGGTCAACGACTAGACCTGCTATTTGCTCAGACAAGGAGGCAGGGAAGGAAGGCATAGATGTGGGTGGACGGTATATCAATGCTAGCACCATGGTGCCTGTCTCGGTGTCGGATTTGATAACTAGGTTATCCGTGTCTGGTAGGTCTAGGGGGGTTGAGGAGGTAAATGTGTGGTCTTTATGAATAATAGCGGCGACACCTCCCCCAGCTTTACCTGGTTTTCTATTTGCAGACAGGATGTAATAGTCTGATGGTAAGGTCGAGAGTATATCTGGCAAGGAGTCTGTGGTGAGCCATGTCTCAGTGACAAAGAGTATGTCGGGGCTATTCGTTTTCAGGAGCAGGAATATGTCAAGTTGGTGTTTGACCAGGGATCTGGTGTTAAGATAGAGACATCGGAGGGTCCGGAGATTAGGTTTAGGGGGGGGATTAATATTTTTTTAGTTTAGAGAGAGGATGGGAGTCGGTTCTTGTGAGTGATGGTGAGCAAGGATGTTGCTTGCCTTTAGGCGGGCGTGAGTGGACGGGTCGAGTGGTTGAGGAACGGGGTCGTGCAGAGAATGCAACTCTAGAGAGGAGTACCTGATGAATTCTTCAATCTGCCTGGTCCCTGGGCCCGTCCAGGCGCGGACGGGCGCAGACGGGCTTGCCTTTGGTGCGCCTTCGGCGCGCAAACGGCGCTCCCGCTGCGCTCGTCCGCTGCGCTTCCTCCAGTGGCACATGTTTATAGTGTGGGGAGGCAGGGGGGCGTGGCCAGCGAGGGGGCGTGGCCTCGTTGCACGCCGTCAATGGCGGCGGCCAGAGGGCGTTTGCACGGAGTGAAAGGGGGCACTGCTCGTAAGCAGCAGGATCCAGGTAAATCAAGTTGACACACAAGGTAAATCTGTACACTCAAATGGTTTAAAAATAGTTAAAACAGCTTGAAACAGGAAATGCGGCTCCCGGCTTTTCGCCTCAGGAGTAGGGATCTGTAAGACACCAGCGCTCGTATTCAGCGCTTATGTACTCGGTGGGGGGGCGTGGCCAGCGAGGGGGCATGGCCTCGTTGCACGCCGTCAATGGCGGCGGCCAGAGGGCGTTTGCACGGTGTGAAAGGGGGCACTGCTCGTAAGCAGCAGGCTCCAGGTAAATCAAGTTGACACACAAGGTAAATCTGTACACTCAAATGGTTTAAAAATAGTTAAAACAGCTTGAAACAGGAAATGCGGCTCCCGGCTTTTCGCCTCAGGAGTAGGGATCTGTAAGACACCAGCGCTCGTATTCAGCGCTTATGTACTCGGCGGGGGGGTGGCCAGCGAGGGGGCGTGGCCTCGTTGCACGCCGTCAATGGCGGCGGCCAGAGGGCGTTTGCACTGAGTGAAAGGGGGCACTGCTCGTAAGCAGCAGGCTCCAGGTAAATCAAGTTGACACACAAGGTAAATCTGTACACTCAAATGGTTTAAAAATAGTTAAAACAGCTTGAAACAGGAAATGCGGCTCCCGGCTTTTCGCCTCAGGAGTAGGGATCTGTATCGTGTTGCGGATGCCATTATGTCACCCCCGGTCCTGGGGAATGTGATGTTGCAGGGCCTAAGGCCCTCATGCCTACATTATTCCCACATGGATGCACCTAGATAAAGAGAGAAAATGGCATTGAGCATGTGCGCCCAGCCCTTTTTTTGGCAGGGGCACGTGTCCTGTGACGCGTGTGCTGGATGGGTGTGGTGTGGGTGTAAACCAGCCATGAGGGAGTGGCTGTGCATGCCTAAAACAAGACCTGTGATCAGCAGATAACTACCGGGAAGACCTGGGACATGTAGTGTTGTTGTCAACCCTTGTGAGCGTAAGCGGAGTGAGCTGGCCTGGCATATGCCAGTCCAGTGTAAGAGTTTGGACAATGACCCCAGGGACCTGGGCGTGGTTCCGTACTTGGCTGGACAAGGAAGTAACTAGTGCGTGTGTCCCTGTTGTTGTGTCAGTGCCACCCAGACCGCATTTGTCAATGTGTCACCCTGTGACCCCAGTTCTATGACATGAGCCACATGGACATAAGAGGAGCCCAGTGAAACTACATTCATCCATCCTTCCACTCTTGAAAGACCATAGACATGACACATCTGTGTGATTATGAATGTTTAATACACATCCAGCTGAGTGTTGCATCTGGAGCAGTACAGGGCCATGCAAACCCCACATGATGATGATGGCCTGTGGAGGGCCAGCCAGAGTATTTCAGGGAATGACAAGTCGAAAGAAAGAGGAAGAGTTCAGTCCACAGTCAGATTGCTGTGTCAT
The DNA here is from genome assembly GCF_964263255.1 of Lissotriton vulgaris. Classification (NCBI taxonomy): domain Eukaryota; kingdom Metazoa; phylum Chordata; class Amphibia; order Caudata; family Salamandridae; genus Lissotriton; species Lissotriton vulgaris. The sequence goes on along the minus strand of NW_028244457.1, from coordinate 173,920 downwards.
TGGCAATCAAACAGCATATGGGAGTCCATGCCGAGGTCCAAGGTGAGTGTCGCAGAGTGCATCATAGCAGAACCTGGCCTTATGGGGGAGATGCATGCTACTGCATCCTTCTTACCACGATGACAGATTCACCTGCATTTTCGTCCTCTGCCGTTTCATGTGCCTCATATGTGGGTGGTGGTGTTCTGTCTCCTGCACTGTGTGGTAGTGACACCTCAGGGGCCGGAGGTGGAATGTCTGCCGCACTGTGTGGCACTGACAATTCCGGGGGCGGAGATGTGGATGTAGTGGTAGCAGCAGCATGCAGCAGCACCAGGCCTTGTGGCAGCAATGCCATAAGGATGGTCTTGAAGTCAATGAGGAACCCAGCTGCCACTCGCTGGTGTGCCGCAGTGACAGCCGCTCATTCCACATTCTCATACTCCATGATCTCCATTAACCTCCGCATGTTTTCCAACTTCTGTGTGACATCGCTAGAGCCACTCTGACTGGACAGTAGTTCTATTCTCTGAGTCAGGGCTCCAGCGATGTCAGCCATGGTACATTGTAGAGCATGTAGCGGACTGTGGGTGTCCGTTAGGGACTGTGAGTGGTCCCTGATGGGACTTATACACCCATGTATGGCATTAAGTTTGTCTGCCATGTGGTCGAAGTCCACCCGCACTTGTTCAGCCAGGTTCTCCTGGCACCCCAACACACAGCGTTGGAAGGCCATGTGTTCTTCATGAGGGTCCTGGGAGGCAGCCGTGGTGGTGAGTGCAGCCTGCTGTGTGGTATGTGCAGGGTGTGGGGTCTACTCGTAGCTGCTGGGCGGCCCAGCTCCTGGAAGTGGACTGCGTAGGCTCTCCACAAGCAGTTGGAGGGCGTTGGAGTCCAAGCTGTGGTGGTCCTCTTTGTCATCAGAGAAGAGAGAGTCAAGCTGCTCTGTAGGAGGTGTTAGGGTTTGTGCAAAGCACAGAGCATGTCCCATCTCATTGCACTAGTGGTCTCCGTAATAGCTCTCTTTAAACATACTACTGAAAGCCTTTTTTGTTATCTCATCCCCTCCCTAAGACTTCTGTGTATGTTGCTCAATGTATTCACAAGTTTGGACATTGCTGTCTTGTTTGCACATTGGACCTTGCTTTTACCAAGGCTTATTTAGAAAACATTTGACCTTGCTTTTACCAAGGCTTATTTAGAACACTCCTCCCTAGGCCATGTGTTACTTCAACTCATTAGCATAATAACTGAAGCTCTGCACACCTGCTTGTAAGAACCACACCCAGTTCTTCGAACCACACCCAGCTCTTCGAACCACACCCAGCCCTGTCTATAAAAGGCAGCCCCTGAGCCTCACCCAGTGCTTGTGCTCGTCTACCTCCCACTTGCCTGAGAACAGATCGTTCGGCGCTGGCACTCCTGCTCTCTCCAGACCTTCATTGACTTCAACAGGCGCGGCTTCTGGCTCTTCCTTCTTCTGGTTTTTGGCTACTTCTTGTCTCAGCCCCTCTTCTGTCCACTGCAATCAACCTGAAAAAGAAAAAGAGGTCAAGGTTAGACTGATCAGTATCCTTTTTCAGCAACAAGTAGGTGCAAAACCTTTTATTACCTGAAAGGACTTTATCTGCGATTTCTGGATTCATGTAAAGACAATTTGGAACAAGATATCTCCCACGAACTTTGTGGTTCGAACCCTTTGTTACAAGAAATCTTTGTGGAACTTTGTGAAATAAACATTGTTTTACATGGAACTTTTTTAAGAATCGAACAGAGGAAACCATTGACAGCAAGACAAACAGTAAATCAAGGACTTGGACAAATTATCTGCTGTATTTTGATGTAAAAGTACAGTATTTGTTTTATAAAAAGTCTGGAAATGTGTGAAAAGTGAGTTTGCTATTAAGAAATTAGGCTTTAGTTATATTAAGGTGAATGTTAGACGTTGGTAATTCTGATAATGATATTCGTTTGATTTTACAGAAGTTTTACAGTAATGGAAAGCACATCCCAGAACAGTAACACATTCCAAACCTGGAAGCTTGAGACCAGGATCCAAGAGGTACTTTTAGAAGAGAATTTCTAATAAGATTAAGGTTTAGTCAGGAACACATTTAGGGATAGGTTGCACTTATCTGTTCTTTTTTTATGTTTCATTAGGCACCAGTTTCTACAGAAGTCAGAGAGGGCTGCAGATTTTACCAGCTCTTCTACAGTGGAAACGCAAGAACGGGGTTGTCTCTTTTTTTTTATTTTATCCACTTCCCCCCTTCCCTTGAGCTTCTGGTTCTTTAGTGCACTGTTTTAAAACTCGTGTGCTGGAACAAGCAGTTTCAGGGTGGGGTCGGACTGTCTTCAACCTCCATCAGAACTGAACAGAAACTCAGGTGAGCTGGGCTTTAACAGGAGGTGTTGGTTCTCTCTCTGCAATGTAAAGGGGAGATGCAGTTTAACAATGTGTCCACATGTATGTTGTCGCATTGTAAATGTTTTCATACAGACTGCACGACTGTGTACATTGTGGCTGTTTGGGATGAGCTGTCTATTTGATGGGGGACAGTGGACATTTCGACAACAGACGTGTGTGTGTTTGTACTGGTACATTATCAAGTTCACATTTCCCTGCAATGCCAAATGTCATTGGCCAGTGTCTACACCCAAGCGGCAACAGTTGTGTCCTGTGTTCTGTTGTAGGTGTCTTGCGGTTTGTACAACATTGTTGTCAGTGTTGGTGTGTTCTGCATGTCTTGTGTGTGTGCTCATTTTGGGGGAGTCGCCCTGCAGCTCTGATTTTACTGCCCCTTATCCCTTTCATGTGGTGTGCCTTTGATTTCTATGCTTGTACTGTGCTGAGATGTTGCATACTTGGGTTCATTGGTCTCTTGGTGGGAGTTGGTGGTCTGGGACATGGTATGTCTGCAGATGTGCTCTACTTAATTGTACATGTGTGCCATTGTGCCCATCTCCCCCCGTCCTCCCAGTCCCTGGCTGTTACTCACCCTGGGGCTGTTGCGTCACGTCATGTTGAGCAGTGTCCAGTTCCCCAACTCCTGCCATCGTCTCCCCACTGATGACTATGGACACCATTTCGTCCATATCGTCCAGCTCCTCTTGTGGCCCAGGACTCCCACCTCCAGTCTGCATTACTGCCTTTTGGTTGTTGGCGAGTTTCAGCTTGGTTTTGCGCTTGAGATCATTCTAGCGCCTCTTACCCTCTTCCATTGTCCTCTTCAGCACTCCCACTGCGTTCACCTTGTCCACGATGGACTGCCATAGTCCATTTTTTGTAGCCAATGACACCGTGGAGGTGACGAACAGTTGTTGATGGTGTTCTACCACTTTCCCTATCAGGATCCTGTTTTCCTGTGGACAGAACTGCTTCTTCATACTCTTCTTCTCCTTGGACTTTCCTGACCCCCGAGGTGCCAGGGTGGTCCTCCAGGGGGCTTCGGCAATGTCCATTGTGCTTTGCTGTTGTTTGGCACATGTTTGTCTGTTTTTTTTTTACTTTTATGGTAATTTTCACATCTGACACGTGTGAATTGCAGGCCTGTCGCTGGTTTTTGCAGATTTTTGTATCACGATTGGAATGCTTTTTATGCATTCATGTTTCACATTTAGGCGGCGTGGCGTTGATTTTAACACAGCCATTTGACGCGCTATCTGGAGACTATCCCATGGTGTCGTAAATACATAGAAAGAGAAGACCAGGTCCAGGGGGGTGTGTTGCCCTAAATGGTGAATGAAAATCACGCAGGTGCATGTGTGAAAAGAGTGTGTTGGGTCACACTGGGCTAAGAAATTCCCATCAGACCACCCTCGTGGCGGCATTTCATCATATGGGAATGAGCAGTCCCATATACCGCCCAAATCATCATGTGGCGGAGTATCAGTGGAGAGCGGCATACTAAGCCACAGTTATGCTCAAAGAAAAGTTTAAGATGAGTGCAGTGCTCTAGAAAAGGTGATTATTAAAATCAACTACCTAACCTAAGGGGAGTACCTATGGAAGTTAGTGTAGGTGTCAAGATTAAAAACACGCCTAGTAGTGGATGAGTAAGACTACACTATGGCGCTGTGTAGGGTGGTCGACTAGTTTCAGCTTAATGGAGCAATGCTCCAGCTTTCGTCAGGACCTTCAAGATGGTTAGCTACTGCAACAGAATGTGATAGGTGTACAGATACAGTAAACATTACTGACAAACATTAAATGTACTTGAGGAAGTCATATATCTCCCCAAAACTTGGAACCTGAATGTCCACTGGAGACAGAAAGGGGATCTTCTTCCTGTCGAAAAAACAACAAAAATTCATGTACCCTGTTACACACATGAAACCACATAACCTCACAGACACCATCAGGACAAAACACACCTGCGAGAACAATTTGCGTTCCGCATAACATAAAAGCATACTAGCTTCATCACATGGAGGCATTTCCTCCTAGTGATACTCACCCAGCTTTGTGTGGGTGAATGCCTCACCTCGCCCGGCAACCGCTCGGGAAATTGAGGCCTCGCTCTGATGTGTGGAAAAAAGGACACAATTAGCGCACAACTCCTATGTGTCCAGCCCAATTTGTTTTACACATACAGCCCAATAGACGTGTGGTAAACTACTCTCTGTCCTGCCATAAGCTAGCCCCGCCATTGAACCAACTCTGATTTACTTGAAGTAGGTCACTGACCCTCGAAGAGAAAGGAGGGCAAATTTGGATGATAGCGCTGCCATAGGAGGCCATTTATGTCTCTGTATTTGATACTATGACTGACCCTCCGAGTGCCATGAAATGTAGCAGCAAAAAAATGTTTTTGCAGCCGACTAGAAAAGACCCAGGTCTATAAGCATTACATTGGAAAAAGTCAGGACTGTTAACTAACAGTGCTCTCTGTATAATGTTAGTTGCTACAGGGCAATGACCCCATAACAGCATCACCAAGCTTACCTATCCGTCGGTACCCATAGCTCTAGGACGAGCGGAAGGGGAGGCACCGATACTGAAAAACTTGGTATTTTCAGTATCCCATGGTGTCGCCATTTGTGAATACCTGATTAACACTGCGTAATTTTCCCGCAATAGACTGCTATGTTGAAGGTTGCGTTAAGTTACTTTTGCGATGGTTATCACACATTCTTGAGAATATCCCCCTAAGTTTTAACGCATAAAGAATGCAGTGTGATGCCTTGATATGCCAGAGGAAGTTTAGAGTCAAATGCCCAGACACAATCATTAGTTTCCCTGATATAGCAACACATGCCAAGGTATAACCTCTTATACCAATGCAGTGAGGCTCTGGCAATGGCATAATCCAAGCTTGTCCGTGAGCAAGCAGGATAATTTAACTGGCTCTCTATGGGGTCTGTCACCAACTGTTACAACTGATTGTTATTGGGAGAGAAGAACACATTGTTTCCTGAGGTAGACACACAGAGGCACATCTTGGTGACACCCAGCTAAAGGTGTTCATTGTTTCCTGTGTAAGCTTATGATGAATTGTTTCACTGTACTCTATCTCTTTCAGAATTACTGTGCTCAGAACAAACTGAGGGGAGATTTTTTTTAAAATCACACTACGCAGAAAAGTTTTCCGCGAGGCTGCGCTGCATTGGTGACAGGGAGGGAGCAGTAGAGCACTATATCTTCCGAGATATGGCTCTCTCCTCCCCTTTACCTTGTGCCGGTGCTAATATCAGCTGCTGTGCGCCACGCACACGCCTTAGCACAGTAGCGCTAGGGTTTGTGCATGAGTGTAGCATAGGTTTTGTACAGGAATGGTACCCTTCCTGTACAAAATACAATGCTAGGCATGATGCAGAGCTATTCCCACTTTCCATATGTGCTACATGGTGCAGCACACATGCAAAGTTGAAAAAGCATGGAGTAATTAAAGTATTTCTCCTGTTAGGGCCTCCATTGAAGGGGCGTTAACTTTTGGTGCAAAACCATGTTTACAAATCTTTGTAAATATGGTTTTGCATCACAAGTCATGGGTGGTTGCATGGGAACGCCCATGTTCCACCCAAGTAATGCCCCCTCGGTGCAAAGTAATGCAAAGCAGTGGTTTGCACTGCTTTGTGCTAATTAGAGGGTGCTTTGCAGCGCAAAACGTGTGCAACAAAAAAAATTGCACTGGTTAGCGCCACTTTTGTGATGCAAAACCAGCGCAAAAGGTTTGAAAATCTCGCCCCAAATGTGTTCCATTCTGTGGCATAATAAAAGCTGAGGGTCCCCTCATACAGTCACCCTGCAACCTTACGCGTGGCAGTATCTTCCTTCTGGCGCCCACCTCAATGATATCAGCAGAGGTTTAGGCAACATGATTAAGGTCTAAAGAAAAACTGATAACTATTTGATGTCAACATGTCATGTGGTAAGAGTGCCAGTATGGTACATTGTAAATAGGGTTTAGCATTACCGAAAATGGTCTTATGGGTTATGTGCTCCTCGTGTCAATGAATGTTTAATTAATGCAGCCATTAAGAAAAGGATCTTTAGGGGAACCACATGAACAGCAAATGTGAAACACAGTTTCGCACAAAATATATGTGTCAAAGAAACAGCCTGTGCAAGACTCACATGTGCAAATCAGGCACAGGATAGAAAGCAGTAGTGTAAAATGCCTTCACAAAAAGGTAGAGAGAACACAGCATGCAGTTTTGCAGGCTTACTTTACGCAAAAAAGATAGATCATAGGAAGCCATACAAGTGTTCCTCACAAAAGAGGGACAGCAAGGGCCAAGCTGTGCAACCTGCATCACAGTCAATAAGTGCTACATGGGAAGTAACACTGCAAGCCTCCATTATAAAGCAGGCATGGAATGACAGCGTTGACCTACCTTACACAGAAGAGATATAGCATGGAAAACTAGAAGTGAGGGCGTCACTCGTGAAAAACACAACTCAGAAGGAAAATGGACAAGCCTCGCTCACACAAAGCCTTTACATCAAGGAAAGCAACAGTGCTTGCTTCTGTCACAATGTAAGGCGTGGAAAGATGCAATAAAAACAGGCTTGGCAAATAGCATGCAAAGCAGAGGCAGCAGAAGGCCCGCCCTCATATGAAACAAGTGCAGCACAGGTAACAGCGGAACAAGCGTATGTCACAAAACAGGTACGCATTAGTCAGCTCACAAATACAAGCTCAGGGAAGGATAAAAGTGCACTGCTCCCACGCTAAGTGAGTTATATCTCACCCCTTCCGACTGTTCTTTTTTATGCTAGCCACTTTGCTAAATGAATGTAAGCCTCTGATTCTAATGGTAAAATGAATGAATTTCAGCCACAGTGCAAGATGAGAGAAGAGAAGCATACTGTGTGAAATATGCGATGCGTACATACTTATATGTGATAATTAAACTGTAGCACCAAGTATAGTCACTTTCAAAAAAGTTGAGTTCAGTTCGATTCTAATTTGGAAACTAGGGTTTCAGATTAAAACTGAGACCCAAGAACAATTCTCATCAATCTGCTAAAATGAATGGACATCATCTTAAAGATAGTTTTCACTGGTATGTTTTAAAAAATCTTTGCCATCTGTGCTAAGCAATCTTTGCTTTTTTTTTTATTACTTTTTTCATGACTCTGATATGAGCGTTGGCTGTGTTTAGTATTTGTTCGTGCCTAGCCCAGTCCGTGACTCACTGGCATGATACAAAAAACACGGGCCTGATTCACAGAACTAACTTAAGACAAAATCCTAAGCTTACTACCATTTTCGTATTCACAGAAGGCACTTACTCATTTTGGTATTCACAGAAGATACTTACTCATTTCGGTATTCACAGAAGTTAGGAGTCCTAACTTTAGGACTCCTAAATGCCTTCTGTGAATACCGAAAGTCTTAAAATTAGGGTTTTTCTCAGTTTAGTAGTAGTAAAGTTGAGAAAAATCCTAATTTTAAGACTTTCGGTATCCACAGAAGGCATTTAGGAGTCCGAAAGTTAGGAGTCCTTACTTTACTACTACTAAATTGAGAAAAATTCTAACTTTAAGACTTTCGCTGTTCACAGAAGGCATTTAAGAGTCCTAAAGTTAGAACTCCTAACTTCTGTGAATATCGAAATGAGTAAGTGCCTTCTGTGAATACCAAAATGGTAGTAAGTTTAGGATTTTGTCTTAAGTTAGTTCTGTGAATCGGGCCCAACATAATTATAAAGTTGGGAGTACCTTAAAAAGATGTCAATCCGGTGCCTCACAGACAAAAACTGCAGGATCTGGAAGCCAGCCCGTTTCGACCACACTCAAGTGTGCAGAGCAGTCTACAGAAAGCGTTAGCGCGGGAGTTCTGTCGGCCTACTGATTTCACTGCGCAGCTCTGGCGATTCCAGCACCTGGAAAAGTCTGATGCATGAGACCTGGAACCGCTCTCTGTGATGGTGGTTTGGTGGGCCTCACCACAGGGCCTTACCTCGGAACGATTCACCCTTCACCTTAGAGCCCGTGCTTTAAACATGAGCTATACAACCGAAATGCATGTATTTCACAGCGACACCTGTTTACTCTTAACTGCTGACAAGGTTACTGAGCCACGGGTCACAGATGATCTGCCAGGGTAAGCAAAGAGCAAAGCAGGGGTTGCAGCAGCGACCCACAGTTGAGGTCCATGGTTCTGTAGAGCACTGTTCCTTTGAGAAAACAGAGCAGAAAAATGAAAAGCCGGTTCCAATCTCTATTATTTCAAATGCAGCTATTGTCATGCTCTGTGACAGTGGCTGCTGTCTCTACCAGAGACGTTATGACATCACAATTCAACTGTAATAACCTATTATAGTTGAGCACGCATGCCATTTCTTTGTTACAGGTGACATGAAACGTCACAACTCAGCTGTAATGAGGTAATCAAAGACCAGCTTTAATACAGGGATTGCATTCTCCCTTGTACTCGCCACAGCACTACATCTTGGTTTCTGTAATCTCATTTTAAATGGAACCATATGGAAAATACTTTACCTTTTGCAGCACATCCACTTCAATATGCAATAAAATGTTCTCTGTAAAGTGCTCTGCTGCTTGTAGCTCAGTGTGTGGGGTTGCAAATCCGTAAAATGAATAAATACAGAAAGCATACACAGATCCCCTTTCTTTCATAGCTACGATATAGACATTAAACATTCCTTTGCAGTCTGACAATTGTCAGAGTTGTACTGGAATGATCCAAGTGAAAGAAACCAAGACTACTTGAAAATATTGTACCTTCTAAATGACAAGAGGAAAGAAAGCGATAAAATTCAAGAAATTCGGAAAAAGCCAGTAACAACAAGCTGATGAAAGAATGGTTCACTTGTCTGTGCAGGACAGGTAATTTGCCCCTGTCAGAGGGAACAATGACATTCCGGGGAAGGGGACTGTCTTCCCAGGGCTAACTTGTAAATCAAATGAACTGTTGTCACTCGAACCTCTTCTCACAAGCAGTGGTCTTGTAGTAGATAATTAAATATCACTCATGGCTGCCAAGGAGATTAAAGTGGAAAGGAAGCATTGAAAAAGTAGACAGTAGATTGATTAGGAGATGGAAGCGAAGAAAGAATTTTATTTAATTATAGACCTGCATGTATACACTTTTATAATAGCTCCTTGCAATATGATTCCTTGTAAACATTGCATTGGTTTGAACACCAGTGCAGCACCACTTTGAACTATGTTACGACTTCTCATGTACCGCAGTGTATAAACACATTTTGCATCAGTCCATATTAGAGAAATGCTTTTGCACAAGAACAATAATCTGAATTTGGGGCGGGAGCAGATTTATTTTAAAGCTGCAGAACACAGAAAAGCAATCTAAGCTGCTGTGCTGCATTGCACAAGGGGAAAAACAGCTCAGAGCCATATCTATACAAATATGGTGCAGTTGCAGTCATCACCTGTGCAGGTGTTAAAGAGGCTGTCTACCCCACTATCGAGCCTTGGGTGTTCCCCAAGGCTCGATACTTGCTCCCACACTGTTCAATCTCTATTTAGAACCATTGGGAAATCTCTTAAGTAAATCCGGGATTCACTATCATCTTTATGCTGACGACACTCAACTCTACCTCAAGAGTGCCTCTACTCACGATCTCTCCTTCCTAAGCTCCACTCTCGACTCCATTCAAAACTGGATGTCAACTCATCAACTGATTCTGAATCCCTCCAAAACTGAATTCCTCCTCTTCTCCTCCTCACTCTCTCCTCCCCCGGTTCAATCATGGATGGATCAGATAAATCTACTAAACAATAAACCCATCATTGTCGACAGCGCCAAATCCCTTGGTGTCATACTAGACAAAAAACTTAATCTAATTCCCCACATCAATTCCATTGCGAAATCAGCTCGATACCAACTGCGCCTTCTTTGGGGAATCCGTCGCTTCTTCGCGGAGCGGGACCTTATAACCCTGGTGCAAGCACTGGTCCTCTCCAGACTCGACTACTGCAATTCTCTTCTTACTGGCCTCCCCAACTCCCACTTGTCCCCACTTAAGTCTGTTTTCCACTCAGCAACTCGTTTCATTTATGGGGCCAAAAGAAGCGATCACATCACACCGATGTTATCTACCCTCCGCTGGCTTCCCTTTGAGGCTAGAGCTATCTACAAGACCGCTTGTATCACCCACAAAGCCCTGCACTCCTCTTCTCCTCTCTACCTGGCGAATAAACTGAAACTCTCTGGAGGTTCTAGACCTTCACGCAATGCGGAGAATCTACTGCTTGAACCTCCCACTTTCAAGAAGGAAAGAACGATGGCCCAATCCTTTTCAGGCAACGCAGTGAGAATCTGGAACTCATTCCAGCCTCAGCTCCGGACCACCGCCTCCTCCCAGGCCTTTAAAAGGGACCTCAAAGCTCTCCTCCTCCAGAGACACCTCCAAAAGTAACTCTCTTTTATCTGAAGGAAGATCTCCCACTACTGATAATTTCTACTTCTCATGTCCATGGAAGTGCCTTCCCAGTGTGTTCTTGCGGTTAGAGTGTTTGCCTTTTATTGCAGTATTATCCATGTACTTGTGTTTGGTACCCTCTTGCAACTTGCACTCACCACTTTGCCCCTGTAACACACGGTTTGCTTCCTCTCACATGTTTGTTACCTTTGATACTTGCACAAGTGCCATTTTTGCCTACGTAATCGTTTGTTCTTGTGCTTGAGTGTCTAACATATATTGCTGTATTATACCGCAAATTATACTCTATTTTCTCTTGTAGCCTGCACACTTGTCACTTTTTCCTCCTGTGCACCTTTTACTACCTCATGTATTTTTGGTAGCCCACATTTTTACTACCTCATGTATTTTGTTTGCTCACAAGTGTCACAATTACCTTGTCTACCTCATGTATTTTTGGTGTCTCACAATTTTTACTACCTCATGTATTCTTGTTTGCTCACAATTATCACTTTACCGTATGTAACGTAACGTATGCCTCTGCAATCTGTTGCTCGTGTAATGTTCTCAGTTTGTATCTTTTCTGTTCCTATTGTGAAGCGCTCTGACACCTTCGGGTATAAAATTGCATAAATAAAATAAATAAATAAAATAAAATAAATAAAACTAATGCATCTTTGGACCATAGTGCAAAGGTGTGTCTGTGATCTCTAGCATAGGTTTTGCACTGGACTGGGGGGCCTAGCAATATATATAGGGTACCATTTTTATTGGTAGAAATGTGGGAACCTGTTCTTAATTTGGAAGGAGCATAAGTAACAGGGCCCTTGTAATGATCCCACTGCAACTTGCATCACCCATTGCCCATGCCAGTGATGCCAGTGACCCTACCAACACAGAAACTAGACAACACACAACTACAGGTGTGACAATTCAGAGTATTCCAGGCCCTCACAGTTATAAGGCTGGGTCCGGTGACAGGTATTACTTATTTTTTAATGAATATTGAATTAATATCCATAAACAAATTAAGGGGAGTGAAGAGGTGCAGTAGAGCATGGGCTAATCCTCCACTGACACAGAACTTTCCACAAACTACAGAGTCCAGTTCGATTGGATCAATCCAAGAACCCTCCCGTCAACCTAAGGAGAAAAGAATAATTTAGCTTTAAAGAACTCTTGCCCACCAGGGGCACCCCATTGTGTTCTGATTGCTACAACCCATGAAACGCACAGGAGCACTTTGCTTGAAAAAAAAAGATTAGGGTAGTGAGTGGGCATAGGGTTACTCTTTAAACATACCTGACTTGTAGTCCTACCGTTTTAAACAGGCCTCCGGGTGGTATGATAAAAACAGGAAAAGTTAGGAAGTCCCAGGTCTCTAGTTACCCCATCTTCCTCTTAGGGTCAAAATGTTTCTGCCACTTATGTTCCCAAATGGTCCTGGCTTTTGTCAGGACCGATTATACTACCTCAATCCATGCCAATTGGATAACACTGACGACACCTAAACCACCTACTTGGTGTCCATAAATGGGTATCCGAAAAGACAAAAAACAAACAGCACAGTCCAAGGATTAATCACAAATGATAAAAGACTGTGCTCTCAACTTGTTCTTGCCGTTAGCAGTATCACATAGCAGTTTCATTATGTTCTTATCTAAAACCACGAGGCTACAACAAAAAAATGAAGTTTTTCCCTGTGGGAATAAACACATGCAAACATGGGCACATCTAGGACTCATACAGGATGAAACCAAGTGTCATGCTCTCTGGACACCACACCCAAACACATGTAGTTGGTACATACATGTTAAGGCACTTAATTGTGCTCCATAGATACACGGAGGAGAGGCGTGCCTGTTGTCACACACTGGATTGGGAAAGGCAAAAGAGAGGAAAGTAATAAAAACTAGGGTCCTCTTGAGAATTAAAGTCTCCAAATCATAAGTGGCTATGTCATACTTAAAAAAAACAAAATCCCTGCCTGGCCTGCTCACCTAAGATACTGGTTTAGGGACACCAAGTAGGTGACAAGCACCAGAAACAACTGGCTCAAATTAAGCACTGGTGGGAAGACTAAGTATTAGGAATTTTTGTGGCTCCCTGAGATTCAAGAATTTTCCCTCACAGAAATGTGAGTACAATTCTAGATTTTATTCAACATTTGAGATTTGCAGAACACTTTATTTTTTTTATAACTCTTTTTATTGAAATTCAGGTATGACAATCAAAAGAGGCAGCCCTAACAAGCAATAGCAACATAATTTGTAAACAGGGGAGACAGCGTATGATAGTTACAAAGCAGCAATAGAATGATCACAGTTCTATCATCTGCAGACCCCGCATGGTAGCATTGTCCCTCCTCGGCGTGGGGTACACATACCCCACTCATATAATTATTACAGTTCTCCTAGATCTGCGCCACTTGGTAGGGCACCCTCTAGCTTCATATATGGTCTTCTCTGTGACCATGCGCCAGTCCATATCTTTGCCCCAGTCAACTAAGCGTGGCAGATCACGAGCCTTTCAGAATCGCACAATGTTTCACTTCACCACCATCAGTCCCAAAGTTACCCAGGTCCGCTCCTTGGAATTCATGTTACAGTTGATCTTCTGCCCCAACACCCCTTCAATGCATCCCACTCCTGCCGCCCAGTATGCTTGGATAGCTGTGCACTCCCATAGAGTGTGGATAAAGGTGCCCTCTTACCCTCACTGCCTGGTGCTGCCACCCTCTTTACAGTATGCCATATGAACCAATAGAGGTCCAGACAAGTAGGACCTATGCAGAAGCTTTAATTGTATCAGTCGGAGCCTGGAGGAGATGGCCACCTCCCGAGGAGAGGCTGTTGCCGCAAGCCACTCATCATCGTCCGGTTCGCCCGCAGCCGGACTAATGGATCAGCCGTGTTGTTAATCAATTTTTTATAAATTAGTGATATGGCCTTCTCCAGCAGGTCTCCATCTAAAACTCTGTCTTCAAGAGGGGAGGACTCAGGAATTGACTCTCCTGGGCAGTACCGGGAGCAAAGTGTGTCTGATTTGCAAGTACCTAAAGTGTTCGGTTTGCAACAGTCCATATTCCCTCTGCAGCCGGGTGAAAGGAATTATATCACCCGCCTTCCACATGTCTCCCGCCCGTGATATGCCTATGAGTTCCCAACAGCCAAAGCCCTTCGACCGCATCAGTCTGCCCAGTTGCTCGCTATGCCAGAGTGGTGTGGCCTGTGTAATCTTATCTTCCCATTCCATACTTCTTGTGACCGCATTCCACACCTGCACCGCATGCCCAGTAGGTCCAGTCACCGAGACGTGAGTATAGTGCCCCCTTAATGCACCCTTCCGGAAGGAGCCACCTGTCGATATGGAAGGCTGGGTCACTCTGCGGTCTGTATGTGCACTGGTTAATTGCTGTGAGGTGGGAAGCCCAGTAATATTTTTTGATGTCAGGTAGGCCAATTCCCCCAACAAACTACCCCAGCGTGAGCTTATGAGTGGCGATCTGGGGGGTTTACTCTCTCCAAAGCAGTCAAGTTCCTTAAAATATGTGGAATTGACGTGATTGGGAGTATTCTGCAGAATCTAGGTAGAGACATCATCTTGAATAGGACCGCAAGTCCCAAAAGGGACAGAGGGAGCGTCTTCCAGTGCCGGACGACACTCTTAAGCCATAGTAGGGGTGGATGGAGATTACGCTCGTAAAACGGGGACGGGTCCTTAGAGACCCAAATCCCCAGGTACTTGAAGCCATCTTTCGCCTCCATTATCTGGAATCCCTGGGGAAGCGGAGGCATCGCACCAAATAGAACATAGAGCACTGACTTGGTCCAATTTATTTTGTAGCCAGCGCACTTGAGGCTCCTGATGATGAGATCTCTACAGACCCACATCGCCAGTAGCTTGAGTGTTAGGGCAAAAAGGAGCGGGGACAAAGGACAGCCCTGCCTGGTCCCTCTGCTAAGCTCAAAAGTGCATGACTTTCTGTTATTGACTCCAGTTTGGGTCAGAGGTTGATGATAAAGGAGTCAAACCCATCCTATGAATTCCTGTCCCAGACCTAATTTCTGAAGCACTGCGAACATGTAGGTCAACTTAATGGCATAGTACACCATGGATTCTGCGCAAATTGAGGGAAGTGTACCTGGTGGGCATAAATCCTGACTGGCATGGGTGGCTCAATCGTGCGATGACCCTGAGCAAACGAGAGGCGAGGACCTTCGCCAGGACTTTGGCTTCACCATTAAGCAGTGAGATTGGTCTATAGGAGGAACACCTGTTGTTCAGTTTGCCCTCCCTGTGGAAAACCACAATAGTAGCTAGTCTCTGGTTGGAGGGTAGGAGTCCCTATGCCTTACTCCCTACAAACATCTTAGTAAGAAGGGGAGCAATTTAGCCCGAAGTGAGTTTAAACAATTCTATAAGCAAGCCATTAGGACCCTTTGCTTTATCCTCAAGCAAGTCCTGTATAGCATTTTTGACCTCTGTGCTAGTTATGTCTTGGTCGAGGTCAGAGGTTCATTCTTGGTGAGTACCAGGAGCGAAATGTCATTCAGAAAAGAGGATGCATCCTTTTCCATGTGTGGAGATTGGGATATATGCACTGTCTTGTAATACTGGCCAAAGGTGTGAGCTATATCGTGAGGGGTAGTGAGTTGGTTACCGGAGTCCGTCTCTATCTCAACCACCACACTGTGGGCATGGTCTCTGCGGTCCAACCAGGCTAGCAGTTTGCCAGCCTTGTCTCCGACTTCATAGATTCTACCAAGTGTAGCTCTATGCTGTGATTTAGCTGCGCCAGAGGCCAAGTTTGTGTACTCCTTAATTTTAATGTGGAGATTCTGCTGTACCTCATCCGAGTGTTGCTCCCGAAGTTTTCCCTCTAACTGAAATATTTCACCTTCCAGGTGGGTCATGACCGCATGTTTCTCCTTTCGTAGACCCACGATCTGGGCCAGGGCTACCTCCCGAATTACGACCATGTAGGCCTCCCAAAACGTCACAGACTCATTTACTGATCCGTCGTTCTCTTGAAAATAAAGATCAGTGTCCCCATGATCTTGTCACTGATCTGGGGAACCTTAAGATACCAAGGGTTAATCAGGGCCATCGTCCAACACTGGGCTCTCACACCTCCAGACGATACAGTATCGGTGAGTGATACGAAATACCCCTGGCTAACTGATGAATTTCTTTAAAACTGTCAATCTGATTCGCTAATGTCAGGATGTAGTCAATTTGGGACATGCTCTGTGTGCTCCTGAATTATAAGTATACTGTTTCTCAACAGGATGTAGATTCCTCCAAACATCTACCAGGCTGAGTGCCCCCAGAAAACTATGGATCTGCATCGGGAGGGAGGCAGGACCCTATGGGGCCAAGGATCAAGGGAATCAGAGACAATGGAATTGAAATCACTTTCAATCAGTACTCTGCCCTCCGGTAATGCTAAAAGGAGACTCCCGAGGTCGGCATATGCCTGGGCATGCAAGCCTGGCGGCACATAGACAGAAACCAGGATAATTGTGCTCCCCTCCCAGGTACCAGAAGTTGCAACATATCTGCCCTGGCTATCGGTCTGGATATGTTTGATTGTCATGAGGAACGACTTTGGCATAATTATTCCCACTCCCTGGGAACTGGACCCAAATGCTGAATGCACCACCTGTTTAAATCCCCATCTCGACATAGCACTGCAAGCATTTCTTAGCAAATGTGTTTCCTGGAGCAGAATTACGTCGGGAAATGCTGCTTAAAAAATTGGAGCACCATGCCCCTCTTAATCTTGTCCCCAGTCTGTTCACATTCCAGGACAGCAGTTTAAGCCCTTGTTTAATTGTATTTGCCCACGATTGCCTACGGTGCAATTGTGCGGTTGTGAGGGAAACCCCCCATTGGTGTAATTGTTATGATCAGTGCCTACTGTCCAATGCTCCTCGATGTATATCAATGCCTCAATGGTAAGAATGCTGGTTGCCATATGTCGGATAGTATTGTGTGTGTCATCCCTGTCAAGAACTAAACAAAACTGAATAAAACTTCACCTCCCTCACCTCCCGGCACACAGATAAAAACTCTTAATGTCGCTCCAGTTGAGCCGCTTGATGGAGAGTCTTTGTGCACAGGATCCCATTCCCCCAACATACAAAACTCAGCCCCCTTCCCTACCACCCGGCATTGCGGAATCAGAACCTCCCATGACCCCAAACTTGCTGAGTGCCTATCGCCCACCCCTTGAACTTGAAGGTGCGTGTGACCAACCGGGCACCCATTCCTGCGACAGTAAAGGCATATTGTCAATCTATAAAATAAACAAGATACCCATATTCACTTTGGTATAGAAACAGAGTGGCACTCACTCATCAATGAAATAGCCACTGGATCACGGCCTGGCAGCGGGTTTAGCAACTGAAAGAGCACGGCCGCTGCCCACTCTAATAGACTTGCAGGCCACCTTAGGTAAGATAAGTCACTGGGATCAATGAAAGTCACACCTCCCATGATTGCCCTTGATATCTAGTTTTCCTGAAATGTTTTGGTTTGATAGGGTTTTCTATGTAGAGTCTGAACTTGGGACCTAATCCCACAACAACCACATTGCCAAAAAGGGTAACTTTTTGTGCCAACCATGTGATGTCTCCATATTGTGTTTTGGGCCTTTCCTGTAGTGGGCACTGGCCCCAACCACACAATTGGGGTGCCCTTTTTCATCAGCAGAGTATGGGAATTCTGGGTGGCAAGATAGGACTTCTGTGCCTCCAACAGATTACGGAACTTCCGCTCACAGATATATGTGAGGAATGAATGAGTTTACCCAAAGTTTGAAGTTTGCACGGCATTGGGGATAAGGAAACTTAGTGGGTTCTACACAAGTCACATCACCCGGGCACATCTGGATGTTCAGGCTTCCAAAATGTCAGGGGTTGGTATTGTTCCCTTGAAGTCCATGCACTACTCAACCACAGACTCAATTTGAGTTAGGCAGAGCCAGTGGTGATAGGTTTAAAGTGAAAATAGTAATACCAGCATCAGAATAACAAAACAATGATGGGCTGCTAGAAAAGTCATGTCAAGGCACCAATCTTGTTATTGGCCATTCACACACCTCTCATGTGCCACACTCAAAGCCATTCACACCACCAGCTGTGCGCCCACCTTATCAAACAATGACCATTCAAAGGCCCATCACATTCATATACCCACAGGAGTGAAACATCAATGATATTGCCAATCACCCAGTCATCAGAAAACGTACGTATAAAGACAACTCGAACAAAAAATCACTACACATATGCTGCCTGCCAGCAGCCACACATGCCACATACTGACCGTCAACAGCTGCCTACACCCCAGCCAAAAACTTCATAATTACCACTAGATACATACATACTGACAGCAAATTTGAGCAGCTGATGCTGTCATCTCTGTGTGCCTCCTACCTTGACCATCTGCCTTTTACCCACACAATATCCAAAAGAAAACAAGACTAGGCAAAGCTTTGACTATCTGTTCATGTCTCACTCTAAATCGTAATACAGTGTGGGTGCCTGGTGCACCATTACGAATGGCTCCCCATGGCGCCCTGCTTTGGTTTAGGAAGACTTGTCTTTCATACACCTTCAGCAAAAACAAACTCCTTACAGTTTGTGGAAGTCTTTTGGGCATGTCTGAAAAGGTTTTTTCTAACCAATTCCTTAGATAGTATAAGCATAATCACTATTGAAAATTGGGGATGAACATGCTGGGTCAGACTCTGTTAAGTTCCCTAAAGAGTACTTCCAGAAAGGCTAAGGGCCTTAGGGTTTGGCAGAGAAGGTACTCTGGCTTAACATGAAGTACTTACCATTGACTATTATGTGCAGTGTATTGATGGTGAAGTGCTTGCAATATGGCACCCAGAAAACCAACCATGCTCTGACAGAGGTTGAGGGTGGTGTGAATAGTGGTGAGTTCAGTGAACTGTGTTTCACTCCTACCTTGACCATCTGCATTCTACCTACAAAAAAATCCTATGGAAATAAGCCTAGGTTAAGTTAACTACCTCTTCAAGTCTCTATCTCACACAGTCATGTGACTTATACCTTGCACATGCCAGATGAACCTTTACTAACACAACCACTAACACAACCAAGTGGCAGCATGCATAGGCTCAGGTTGACTTGTCTTTCATTCACATTTGTTGCACTTATTACAAAAAATTCAAGTCCTTCCAGTCTGTGGAAGTAAGCTGGGGGTTCCTGAAGATGCATTTGATTGCCCATTCCTTGGACAGTGTGAGCGTAACTATATTTAATAAAAATGTTTGGGCAGAGTCTCTGAACAGAACTTCCAGAAAGACTAAAAGACTTTGGGTTTGGCAGACAGGGCACTCCTTCAAAACATGGCACATGTCCTGTCCACCATTTTGTGTGGTACATTGATTATGGAACTTCCCCTCACATATATATGAGAAGAATGAATGATTTTACCCAAAGTTTGAAGCTTGCACGGCATTGGGGATAAGTAAACTTAGTGGGTTTCCTTATCGAATTGCAGATCGAACTCCTCGAGGTTGAAGTCAGGAGCGCTGGTGTCAGTAGGCATTGGGTGCTGCAGTGTGAATTGCAGCAGTGCGGTGTGCGATGCCCTCAGGCCATGGTGCCAGCAGCGGCTCAGTGGCGGCGGCAGTTGGGGACACTCTTACGATGTGTCCCTAACTGGATGTACCTGAACGTACCTAGCATGTATTTTACCCGCGTGGAATCCAGTCCGGGATTTGCGACCTGTTGCCAGACGCTCAAAGTGAGAATTGAGCAGTGAGAGGAGGCGGAGGATGCCACGCCGTTCCTCACTGCTTTAACTTGCTTGCTCTCACCCGTCCTCTACCCTGTCTGAGCAGGAGCTTGAGGCGACACACGGGACAGTAATCACCCGGCCGCCTAGCCGTAGCACTCTCACCCGCAACTCCTGTGAATAAACTGCCAAGATACTGATTTGCGGCTCTGTGTGGCTCCTGCACCGCCCAGGTTTACGAGGAGGTGTAAGAGAGCTGCAGCAGAGCCGTTGTGAGGTGGCTGAAGGTGGCTGAAAACGCAGGTTGTTCCCACAGCGCCCAGCAAGGAGCACAGCACAGAGCTAAGCACAGAGAAAAGGCAACAAGCTTGGCAAGGAGCCCCCTTCCCCTGACTGGAGGGTAGGCACTCACATCAACTGACAGCGACAGCCACCAGCAGCAGAGGAGGCTGCAGCAGGTTAGAAGGGAAAGGGGTGAGGAGTTGGTGGGGGACTGAGTGCTCCTCCCCCACCACGTGAGAAACGAGAGAGCAAGCGAGAGCAAGCAGCGAGAGCAGCGGAGTGAGGAGCCGCGGAGGTGCAAGGCGCCGGGTACCGGGTGCCAGGTGCCGTCAGCCGCCAGCCGTCAGCCGTCAGTGGTAGTGGTAGCGGAGATTGTACAGGCACTGCTGCACTGCCACAAGAGACGTTAGACATTGGTGGCGCAGAGCTGGTGTGAGCCGAGGTGGGAGCTGGAGGCAAAAAGGCTATGGGGGCAGGTGAGCGCAGGCAGTGGCAGCGGGAAGTGAAGGCAGGCGGGAGGCAGTAGGAACTGTGTAGCCGTGCTTAGCAATCCTCTGTCTTTGCCTCAGCCATACCTCTGCCGTACCCCACCGAGCTCCTTTGAATGATCTTCGCAACCCGCGCCTAGAGCCGCCAAAAACTCATATAGGAGCTTCTTTTCCCAGCAGGACTTTCCTCCTAATACAGACGTGAGTAGTGCACGCCAAGGAACCGCGAGCGTGACTGCTGCTAGCGGTAGCCGCAAAGTAAGAGCCGGGGGTGGCTTGCAGAGACGACTCGTCTAGGACAGGTGCAGCCTGCGGCCCCCCGTGAGCTCCGCTCGCGAGGGAGAGCAAAAAAAAACACTAGCCACTGGGAAAACTACCAGACCTAAAGGTAAAATCATCATTTTCTGGCCTCGACACTCTCTACTTGTCTTTGGTATTAAACACTTCTGGAAACTGTACCCTGCCCCCGCCCGAAATTCACCCAGATTCACGAGTCAAAGGGGTGGTGCACAGGGGGAAAAGTATTCAACGTGCCATTGGCTTGACATTCAAAAAATCGGGGGTACTAGCCAGGGGTGCTTTTATTAAAGATAATAAAGTAAATATCCATAAAAAATTATGAGATCAGGTAAAATGCGTCAGGAGGTAATCGAAGAAAAAAAAAAGTGTAAATTGAAGATCAAGGGCCAGTTAAGAATCAAAAAAAAAAAGGCCACACGACTGAGAGAGAGGCTGGTCTCAGCTCCCAAAAGTTCTACAAGCAGGCAAAGAAAAAACATTGGGATACAAACATTTTTCTTTTTAAAAGACCCAATGGCTGCCATCTACGCGTCAACCAAGGAACAAGTCCATATGCCAAGTCCAATTGCACCTGCGTTAAGGGATAATAACAGCCAATATCCATCGGAATGGAGAGAGAAAGAGGAGAAGGGCACACAAATAATTACAGAGACAAATCCACTGGTCAAACAACAATTGACAAGTCAGGATGAAGGGTTAAAACTAACAGAAAACCCTCAAAATTCTCAAACTGCTGCAGAGACAAATAGCAAAACCCAGTGTTGTAAACCGGTTTTGGCAATAGCCCAGATACACCAATACAATCCTTCAAAACTCGAAAATATTACAAAAACAAACTAAAGGGATAAAGAGAAGGAAAAAATCTGCCCAAGCGAGGAAAATAAAGCCGGGGCCGAGCATATCACCATACAAGATGACGCTTGGTCAACCTCCTTCTCCCTATCCAATGAGGTAAGGTTGGTTCAAATATTGGAACTCAACACACAAATACAAACACCTACCCAATCCGGAACACAAGAAGATTCTAGCAAAAAACAAGATCCACCAGGTGGATGCAGATTATCAGTAGATCCCGAAAAGGGACGGATACGGGGTGGAGAATAAAGGTAGGAATCTACACCACTATGCCCAGACAATAAACCTGATAAACCAGAAAGCATGTATGAAGAAGACAGATGTTGGCCAAAAAAGTAAAATCGGTTATCTCCAATAACAATTTCATCCATAAGCAGGCTCGAACAAGGGTCAGGGGAACTGGAAACATTGGTTGGAGAGTTTCATAAGGCTCCTTGGAGTAAAACATAGCTAAGCACATTGGATCAGGTAATAAGGGCCCTGAGTTTCCAATCGGATAAAATGGAGGTACAGATCGATCTTATGAACCTCATCCCCGGACACATTTCAGGTATAAACACCAAGCTGGACCACATTGCGTCCCATATACCCGGGAGGGCAGACAGGGTGAAACAATTAGATACCCCCCAAGCCCAGCCAAGTTGCATATGTGGCAAACTAATGGACAAATTGACAAAGCTGCCTGATATATTAAAAGACATCTTAGGGGCAGTACAGTCATTGATGAGGTACAACAAAAACATGAGTCCCAATGGAGTTAAGGAGGCTAATGAGGAAAATGGGCGATTTAACGAAATCAAAAGTATTTTTTTTAACTTTTTATTCTTGACTGCATGTCATATTGCAGTATACAAATGGGTATCATCAACAGTGTACAGTCTTTTCCTCCTTACTCTCCCAACAAATACTTCAGACTTAAAGATCATTGGCGTATCCTAATACTTCTAAGACATGTCGAGTTTTGCACGCTCCTAGGCGGTAGATCAGGAGAACAGTAATTACCTGTGATACATTCTGCCTTATATCTTCATGTATTATGTCTTAGAAACGTAATATTAATCCTGAAAATCTTTTGGTCTCAACATTGTTCCCATCTCACCCCGTTCCCTCCATCCCATCCTGTACGTCTCCTGGACTCTTCTTGTGCCTGGCAACCTGTCCTGACATGGAACCAGCCCCATCCCAGCTGTTGTGTTTCTACTTAGCTGACTGACCTGCGCGCTCACTGGGTCTGTTCGCCGCATAAACCCTCCACACCCATTCTCCACACATTCACAGCTAAGGGCAGTCTTCTTGTGATGGCCCCCTCTCCATTTCCTCCACTTCCAGTAGCATCCGCTCCCAATCCTGTGCAATTGGATATTTTCACTGTCCCTTCTCTTCCTCCCTGCGCAAAGCAGTTCCCTCAGCCTTGCCCCATTTCAGTAACTCAGATCGCCATACCTCTAAGTCTGGGGGCCTGGCTTACTTCCACCTCATGGTTAAAACTCTGATTGCCAGCAGCAAGGCTAAATCAAGGAGCTTCAGATGGGACTTATGGTGTTTGGGGCATTGCCGGTGACCTATTAGGCAGTACAGCGCCTCCTCTGGTACCGTCATCGCTGTGACTATATGAAGGATATGGCAAACATCCCCCCAGTATCTCCGTAGACGTGGACATGCCCATAACATGTGAATTAGACCAGCATCATCGCCCTGCAACGGGGACAGCAGTGAGGGGAATCTGGAAACATCCTATGGAGCCTTTGGGGGTGAGATGTGCCCTGTGCAGTACCATAGCTTGTATAAATTTAAACTTAACATTTCGGGACACCTTTCTAGGATGTTCTAGGATAATCTTCCAGGCCCCATCCGACAATGCCTTCCCCGTGTCCTGTGCCCAGGAATCTCGGAGTGGATTATGGGATATGGCAGCGTGTTCCCTGACCCCCGTGTAGAGCCATCGCACCAAATGTCCCCCGGTTCCCATGTAATATAGTAAGTGTACTAGTTTGTGTTGCGCTGGTTTCACTCGTTGTGAGGCCCATGTAGTTCGTACATAGTGTGACACTGTGGCGTGTAGTATATATAGCCTCGAGGGTGCTCCAGTAAGTTGCAAGAAGGAATCGTGGTCCAGCAGTGCGTCATCCCCAAATAAGTCTCCCACTGTGTCCAACCCGGCGTCTGCCCAGGGTTGTAGCCTACCTCGGGTCAGTCGCCCCTGTGGCAAAGGGATATTGTCTGCATACGGCGTGGTCCCTGTCGTGTACGCCAGGGCTTTCCACCAGCACATCAGGGCGGTGTGTAAGAGAGGGTGGCAGTCTCTAGGGATCCTGGCCCTTGGCAAGAGGAGGGAGTGCACTTCCCCGCGTGCCAGTCGCTCCGTCGTCAGGTTGATCTCGTGGAGGTCCCGCCCTGCTAACCAACGCGCCAGCCACTGAAGCTGGCTCGCGTAGTAGTACCCCTTTAAGTCAGGGACCCCCAGACCTCCCCTTCTGGTACTCAGTTGTAGTTTCCGTAGGCTTATTCTCCTCCTTCCAGTGCCCCATATTAGAGTGATCAGGGGCGTCTTCAGTGTATTAAAGATTTGCTGTGGGAGGATAACCGGTAGGTTTACAAAGTAATATAATATACGGGGGAGCAGGACCATCTTAGAGACGGCAATTCTGCCCATGACGGACAGGGGCAGGGACGTCCAGAATCCTACGCTACCCCGTAAACCAGTGATGGCTCTATGTACATTCCCCTCAATCTGGTCCTCAGGCAATCTATAGACGCTAATGCCCAGATACTTGAATGTAGTCTGCGCTATTGGGATCTGGTGTCCGCCAAATCGAATACAGGGAAGTTGCTGCTGTGCCCCAAAGTAGAGGCCCGTAGATTTTGCAGGGTTAACGGCTAGTTCTAACACGGCATCAAATCGGTCAAATATATCTGCTATGGGGGAGTGGTCGCCCTCCAGGTCCAATATTAAGTTATGGGTCCCCCTGATGGAGATGCCCATTCTATCCGCATGAGTTCTGAGAGCGATCGCTAGGGGCTCCAGCGTCAAGACAAATAAAAGGGGTGACAGTGGACAGCCCTGACGGGTGCCTCTGTGGATGGAATAACTATCCGAGATGTATCTACCAGTATGTGCCCTTGCTGAGGGGTCTGTATACAGAAGTCGTATCCATTTAATTAATGATTCCGGGAAGCCAAAGCGTTTTAGCACTTAAAACATAAACGGCCATGACAAGGAGTCGAACGCCTGTCGGAGGTCTAGTGCGATACAGCCTGCTCGGGGAAAATCCTGCGGCATGGCCGACATGAGGGAGTGGAGTCTCCGCGTGTTCTGCGAAGTGCTCCTGCCTGGGAGGAATCCGCACTGGTCTGGGTGGATCAAGGCAGGGAGTCGGGCCTGTATTCTCAGAGCAATAGCTTTACTTAGTATCTTATACTCTGTAGATAACATCGATAGGGGTCTATAATTAGTCATCTCAAGAGTATCCCTGCCAGGTTTAGGTATAGAAATAACAAGGGCCTGCATCGTCGAGGCAGGCAGGTGACCGGCCTCATACGACGTCTTATAGACCTTCTCTAAAATAGGCACCAGGGTTGCGGAGTAAGGGGGTCATTAGGATTGCGGTTTTTCCTCATCCTCCGGGCCGGTGGAAGCCACCGCCGGCCCGGAGGCTGCGAAAAAACCGCAGCGGACTCACCAAAGACCCACCGCCACATTAGGATGGCTGGTTTCCGTCCGCAGCTTTCCCGCTGTGGTTGGCTTACAACCGCGGCGGAAACACCCCATTATGGTGGCAGTGTCTCTCAGACACCGCCAGCCATATTAGGATGTCCCAAAAGAAATGCTTTTCCACTGCGGGTTTTCCGCTGTGGAAAAGCATACGGACCTTCACTGCGGGGGCCCGTTGCAGGCCCCCTAAGTGAAGGGGGGGTGGGGGTGCACATGGGGGTACCTTTGGTACCCCCCTGCATTTGTATGCAGTAATCGCTTTCTGCATACAAATGCAATGTATGCATTTCTAACATTGCGGTGGGTGCTGCTTGAAGCTGCACCCGCCGCAATGTTAAAAATAGAGGATATGACCGCTAGGGTGGCAGTCACATCCTAATTGCACTCAGAGGTCGCAGACGGACGCAAGTCCGTCCGCGATCATAATGAGGCCCTAAGTCTGGTAGAACTCCACAGGGAGTCCATCCATGCCCGGTGTCTTACCGCGATTAAGGGATCGAAGTGCTATCCGGATTTCTTGCTGCGTGATAGGCCCATCCATCTCAGCTTGCTCATCTCGGGTCGGGGCTGGAAAAGGCAAGTCTCGTAGGAAATCCATCATCTCATCTGTTGCATTCGTGGGAGAGGGAGCATATAGTGCCTGCAGGTGAAGCCGGAAGGCGCCGTTGATTTCGGACTGAGTGTGTACGATTCCTCCAGTCCTATCTCGGACTTGTGTTATGATCGGGGTGTCAAGGTGGTCCCGTACCAATCGCGCCAGTAGGGATCCTGATCTATCAGAGTCGGCCTGGTGTCGGCGTAAATACTCTTTCTGGTCTATGACCCGTAGTGTTTCCAACAACTCCGCATGTTCAATATTGCCGAGCTGCAGCTCCGCTTTACGGTCAGGGTCTATACTTGCCTCCATTTCCAGAGTTTTCAGCCAGTCTTCTACCTAGCACAACTTCTTATGTATTTCCTGCTGTGCCCCCACTATTTTTCCTATGGCTGCCCCCGAATCACAACCTTCAGGGTGTCCCACACCACCAGATTAGACGTTGCCATGTCCCAGTTCTCCCTAAAATAATTGTCCAGGGCCTCCAATAGCGACGCTCGGAAGGGGCCGTCTTCTAACAGCCGTGGTTCAAGCCGCCATGTGGGCACCGGGGACGGCACTCTACCCCACTGCAGGTCCAACGTAAGTGGCCTATGGTCAGAGAAGGTTTTGGCCAGGTATTCCGATGAAGATCACTTGGACAGTAGTGAGTTAGTGCAAAGGAATCTATCCAGTCGTGTATGAAGATTGTGGACTGGGGAATAGTAAGAGTGTTCTTTGTGGGTCGGGTGTAATGCACGCCATACGTCTACCAATCCCCATCCCTCTAGCCAGGTCTGGAAGGTATCTGCCAGTCTATGTATCCCAGTCAGTTGCAGGGGAGGATGCGATCTGTCTGGTCCCACGTCTAGTACCATATTCCAGTCCCCTCCCAGGATCCAGGGAATATCTATCCAATCAGCCAAAGCCCGCCCCACCTTGGCCAGGAATGAATCTTGGTCAAAGTTCGGGGCATAAATGCCACCCAGAACCAGCAGGGTACCATCTAGCGTGCCTTTTACCAACACAAATCTCCCCTGATCATCCACTCTCCGTTCTAGTTCTACAAAGGGAGTATTGTAACGCACCCAAATAGTAGCCTCCCTGGAGAAGGCGGAATAGGAAGTCGTGATTATGGTGCCTCTCCATCTCTTACGTAATGTGAGTGCTTCGGTCACTGTCAGGTGTGAATCCTGCATGAATGTGATTTGGACATGACTGCGGAGTAAAAATGTGTGGATCCTGTGCCTCTTTTGAATGGCCCCAAGCCCTCGAACATTCCAGGTAGTCAGTTTATACTTCCCTAAAGCAACAGCCATGATCGGACCAAGGCGAAATAGCTGTAGGGTGCCTTGCACCACATAGCGCAGATTGCAACTCTCAGCCAGGAGACGGACTTTTCCCCACCCAAGAACATAGCTAATTTGGCGCAGCCTGGGCCGAACAAGAAAACCTGCAACATAACAAACCAAGTACTAGTGCATTCGCCAATGGGGGGGTGGTCGAGTACTGTCATGGCCCAGTTAGTCATTCGTTTCCATGCCGCAGACTCGACGGCGCCGCCAGGGATATGAATATTAGGATATCAGTTTTATGTGTTTCCTGGGTAGTCCCATCCTAAGGATGCCAGGTCACCTCGGGATCTTATGTGTAAAGTAAGTTACGAGCTCCTATCTCTAGGTACCAGCTCGAGGGGACCGCGTAGTCCAGCCCACGCCCACCATGTGTACAATATCAGATGAAGGTAGCCTCTCAGCCACCCTATCGTTCACCCAGCCCGTATTGGTGTTGAGATCATGCAAATAACCAAGAAAAGATATCAGTGTTCTTCAGGATATGCGGTTCCCCTTTCTTCAGGAGGTCATTCTCGTCCATTGTCCAGCAGTTCATCCGTGGCTCTGGGCGTTATAGTCGGGAACAGGACCATACTGTGTTCCGAGTCCGAGTGGATCGTGCTGTCATCCGTGACCGTATTGATAGTTGCCCGGTCTTCCCTAAACTTGCCTACCAAGGTGACAACACCCAGCTGGTCCTCCTTCTGTTGCTCTCGAGAGGGTCTCCTCCGTCCAGACATTGCCGTCTGGGTGAGAGATGAGTCAGCAGCATGTTCCGAATCCTGTCTGGGTTCATTGGCCGATGCTCCTGGGGCCGTGTCCTGACTGCCTTCAATGTTCATCACCTCCAGCCAATCCTCCACATCGGTGGGGCTCTCGAAGAAGTGCGTCTTCTTGTCGTACACTATCTTAAGGCGGGCCGGGAATCGCAAAGCATAACGGAGCTTGGCCTTCTGGAGTCTCTTCTTAACTGCATAGTAGGATGACCGTTGTTTCTGTACTACATTGGTATAGTCCGGGTACAGGGAGATGTGCCGGTTTTCGAATTCTATGAGGGATTTTTCCCGGGACTTTTGCAGTAGAATGTCTCTATCCCGGTAGTTGAGTATCCAGACAATTAGTGGACGCGGAGGCTGACCGGGCCTAGGTCATCCAGTGGGTATACGGTGTGCTCTCTCCACACAGAAAAGTGGTGATAGTCTGTCTTGTGCCACATGGTCTCGAAACCACTGTTCCATGAAGTCCGTTGCATGTGCCCCCTCGCTGTGTTCCGGAAGCCTATGACGCGACGCCTTCATGATCCTCCGCGAGGGTCCATCAGGAATGCCACCTGTTGCTGCAGCTGTTGAACAGAGGTGGTGTTTCCGACACCGTTAGGGTCAGGTCTGCTATCGCCATGCCCTGGTCCTTGACCTTTTTGGCCAGTTTAGCGCGGTCCGCTTTAAGCAAAGATAAGTTGGTGGTGAGGGTTCCCATCTGTGATTCCATCGCCAGTCTAGAGTCCCTAATCTCCTTCAAGATTAGGTCCAGCTTGTCCACCTGCTGGTCCCCAGTAGGGTTCAGGCCAAGTGTTTCCGGCAGAGCCTCTCCAGTTGCGAGCTCCTGGGTGGCCATCGTCGCAGCGGGGCAATCCCGGCTGTTCAGCAGTTTGGCGCCTTTCCGCACCATGGCTGTCAAGGACCAAGCCTATCCGACCTACCCTGGGCCAGTATCGTCCGAGAAGCAACCAGTGTCTCAAGTCGGTCACTCTGCACACCTCCTCCCCGTCGCCACGCCCCTCTCGTGACGTGGGTCCTTCCCGTGCTGCAGCAGGCTGCCCGGATCCCTCCTCTCGTGAGTGTGCGGCCTGCTGTGCTCACCCTTCCCCTCTCACAGTCATATAAGGATCAGAGTCGGCAGGTCGGGGGGTATCTCCCACAGGGCGTCAGATCAAGCCCGCAGGGCCAAATGCGTGACATCTACTGGGGCCCCAACATGCTCCGGGGACTCCGGCAGCTGTGTAGTGTCTCTGCGCCCACCACTCAGTATATCTGGGCTAATGGTGGTAGTTGATCCGGTAGCCCTCAACAACAGCAGCCCTCTCAGTAGCGGTGGAGGAGGTGGGAAGGGGAGGGGGAAGGGGGAAGGGGAAGGGAGGGGGGGCAAGGCAAAGGAAAGTCCTGTAGATGCTGCCTTAAGTGTCACCAGCCTCGCCCCCCTACCTTCAGGGTCCTTCCATCGATCCGCGCTCCGGCGCTCACAGGAGTTCACACTTCTACTTCCCCCAGGGCTCACCGGCCTCACCTCATGCAAGGTGTGGGCCTCGGCCGCGGGGCAGTCCCGCCGCCGCGGGGTCCTCAGATGTGTATTGAGGGGTCTGGGCCTCTCGGACCGGCTCCGCGGCCAGTCCCGGCACTTCCGGTTCCCGGTGTCCGCGACCGCTCGGGACGCCTTCAACGACAGCCCCAGGCTGTCCTCGAGGGAGTAGGCCGCAACCTCCGCAGGTGTGAACACCAGCCGCCGACTCTCGCCGGACCTCCAAAATCGACTCGGAGCTCCCGGATGTGACAGCGGTAACGATCCGCCCGTGGCAGTCGACTGGGAGCTCCCCTGGAATCCTTTTCAGGGCAGCAGATCCCCGGCGGCACCGGAGCACTAGCAGACTCCGTCCGCCATCATGGCTCACTAGCCACGCCCCCCCATCAAAAGTGTAAATGATGACCTGGAACAAGAGGCAAATGAGGAATGTTTAGATCAGAGAGCTGATGTTGAGCTGATTAATAGCTTTTAAAGCGGTTTTCCGCATTTTTTGCATTTAGCGCTGTGTGCTTTTAATTGTGACAGTAATTTTCTTACTCTTTGGTGCTTCATTATTTTCGCGTTTAGCGAGTGTTTCCTACCTGCCTCCTCACGCTCCAGACCCCGGTCCGCCCCGGCTGAGTGCCGTTTGCGCGGAGGGTCGCCTGCAGAGCGCCATTCACCCGCCTCCTTTCCCCACTTCCGCCCTGCCTCACACAGTGCAGGTCAGCGTGCTAGTGGTTAAACGCCCCCTCCACATAAAATGGCGGATTGGCGGAAGCGCAGTGGACGAGCGCAGCGGGAGCGCCGACGTCGCGCCGAAGTCAAGCCAAAGTCCTGCCCGTCTGCGCCCGTCCGCGCCGGGCCGCGCCTAGCTGCCTCCCACCTTGCCCCTACGCTCCGCTACTCATCAGCGGACCTATGCTCTCTACAACACCCTGTTCCGCTGCCCCCTGAGGCCTTTAGGAGGGCTCAGGATTGCGGTATTTCCAACTTCCCTTGCACGGCGTTCCCCTCCTCGCCTGACCCTGTTCCCTTTCCCGCCCCCATTGACTCCCCTTCCCCCACTCCTACCATTGCTACCCTTAAGATCCTCTGCCTCAATACGCGCTCCATGGTGAGACATCAACTTGAGATCTTCCACCTATTAGATGACACTAACGCAGACATTCTCTTTCTGTCAGAGACCTGGCTGACAGAAGACTCTGTACCCGATATCCTAGCCGCTCTTCCCAACGGCTACTATATCCTGCATGTAAATCGGCCCGGAGGGCAAGTTGGCGGTGGGGTCGCAGCCATTATCCGCAAAGAACACGCCTTTTCCATCCTAGATTGCACCCCTATCCCTCACTCTCAAAACCTTGTTATCCTGCTTCGCTCATCCTCCACCTCCCTTGTCTGTGTCCTCATGTACAGACCCCCTACCTATATGCCCTCCTTTGCTCTTTCAGTCGGGGAACTCCTTTCCCAGCTTCTTATAAATCACTCCAGAATTCTTTTTCTGGGTGATTTTAATTATTGGCCTTCTGATCCCCAAGAGAGCCGATTGTCAGAACTGTTTACGGAAACTCTTACCAGCCTGAATTATCAGCAGTTGATCTCCACTCCCACTCATTGCAAGGGCCATATACTCGACCAGGTCTGGCTGGCCAATCTTGACTCTTCGCCTCCACTGATCACCCCTTGTACCTGGTCCGACCATTATCTTGTCTCCTTTTCTGTCAACCTGCCCAGTTTTCACCGTCCTCCGCGCCCTGTTGGCATTATGGCCCGTAACTGGAAAAACGCCAATATGACTACTTTCCATTCTCTCTTGGCAGCCTCAACTCCCCCTGCTCTTGAATCTGTATCCCACCAAGCCTCCACTCTTGAGCTCTGGCTGAAGGCAGCTGCCGATGTCGTAGCCCCTCTAAAGTCCATTAAAATCTCTCGCCCCCATGACGCCCAGCGATGGTTCACGGACCAGCTTAAACTTGATAAACTGGCCCTTCGCCAGGCTGAACGTCGCTGGCGCCAGAAGTACGACCCTGTACTCAAGACTGAATTTACTACTTTACTAAGTAAATATAAATCTTCTATTCTTGAGGCTAAGACTTCTTACTTTTCATGCAAGATTCTGGAGTCGGCTTCAAAAGCTAAGGACATCTTTTCAATCGTCAATGAGCTCTCCCTCCCTGATCGCATCACCCTCCCGCCTGCTCCCACCCAGGCTCTGTGTGATGAGCTCAACTCCTTTTTCCAAGACAAGATCTCCACAATTAAAAACAACATCTCCCCACCCTCTCCCTCCAATTCTTTCCCTCTCCCTTCTGAAAATGTCCAGAACTTCTACACCTTCCCTCCTATTTCTTTCACTGAATTTCACAGTCTTCTCCATAAAGTTAGCTCTGGCTCCCCCAGGGACTGCTGCCCTCCTCACATCTTTAAAGAAATCTTTAGGCTCTGCCCCGATCCTGCCCTGGCCCTTCTCAACTCCTCGTTGACATCAGGGGTTGTTCCTGAGGCTTTTAAGCAGGCCATTGTGTTACCCATCTTGAAGAAGCCTAGCGCAGACCCTCTTGTGATGAGTAATTATAGACCCATCTCACTCCTCCCCTTTCTGGGAAAGATCTTGGAGACATATGTAACCAAGTGCCTCAGCTCCTTTATGGAAACTTCCTCTTTCCTGGACCCTCATCAGGCTGGCTTTCGCCCACTACATTCCACAGAGACGGTGATTGCGGCAGTAATGGACACTCTCAGAACCGGTGCCGACAATAACACCCCCCAGGCTCTTGTCTTGTTAGATCTGTCGGCGGCTTTTGACACGGTCGATCACACCATCTTGATCGACCGTGTCAACAACGCCGGGATCCGTGGGGTCGCCCTTGATTGGGTTCGATCCTTCTTACAAGGCCGCTCTCAGGCTGTCCACCTCTCCACTTTCTCCGCCCCTTTCTCCCCTCTCACCTGTGGTGTTCCCCAAGGCTCAGCCCTTTCCCCGCTTCTCTTCAATTTATATATGCAACCACTCCTGGCATCCCTTCGTCACTCCCCAGCCACCATATATAACTATGCAGATGATCTGCAATTGATTTTTCCCCTGGACACTTCCCCCACCTCCCGTCTTAACATCCAAACCACAATGCTACTTATCTCTGATGGATGGCTCATAGCCAATTCAAGTTGAATCCGTCCAAAACGGAACTCGTCCTGGTGGGCGGCCCCACCAACCCTTGGGATGACAACTTTTGGCCACCTTCCCTTGGCGCCCCCCCTCGCCCAGTCAGTACCGTGAAAAGCTTAGAAGTGATCATCTCGGAGGATCTATCTATGAAACCTCAGATCTCTGCAGTCACATCATCCTGCTTTTTCCAGCTGCGCAGGATTCGCAAGATCTGTAGATTCTTAACCAGAGAGGCACTCATTCTAACCATCTTGGCCTTGGTCATCTCCAGGGTTGACTTCTCTAACATCCTGTATGCGGGGATTCCCGCCCACCAGCTTCAAAAACTCCAGCTAAATCAGAACCAGGCTGCTCGCCTGGTGTTTCGTCAACCCAAACATCAGCATGTTTCCCCCCTCCTGAAGAGCCTTCATTGGCTCCCTGTGGCCAAACGGTGCTCCTTTAAACTCGGTTGCACCTTATTCAAATCCCTTCACAACCACGCCCCTGAGTTCATTTCTTCTAAACTCAAGCGATACCTCCCATCCCGCAACCTTCGATCTTCTGCCGATAATCTTCTCTGCATTCCACTGATCCGTTGAAAAAAACACGGCGGCCTCCGGTTTTCTTTTCTAGGTCCCACTTTTTGGAATTCCCTCCCTGCTTCCTTTCGCCACTGCCCCACCTACGAATTGTTCCGAAAAACCCTGAAAACTCACCTTTTTAAGTTGGCCTTTGAGTAATGCTCCCTGCCTTAGTTTGTTATGTCTGTTATGAGCGCCAAGAAACCGTCTCGGTGTACGTGCGCGGTATAAATTTTTAAACATAACATAACAGAGAGTCCACCAAATTGATGCCACACAAAGTACGAGCGATACTTTAAAGAATGTTAAGCTAACAAAAAGACAAAGAAAACGGACCAGAAAGGGTAGGGTGCAGCGTAATGAGAAACCTCCTGTAAATGAACATATTTATCCAGTTTTCATTAATCAAACAATGACAAAGAAAGAGAATTACCCGTTGGAAAAAAAAACATACAATTTCTCAATTATGGTTATAGAGCAACCAAACCAATCAGGAGTGGTTAATGGAGGTCATCCGCAGCATGAATCCTTGAACTCTCCAATCTTCACAAAGCAAGAGAACAAACAAGAGAGAAAGAGCCAAGACTTACAAAAAAATAAAACTGTACAGCAACCATGTAAAGAACCGACCATTAAAAAAGGGGATTCAAAGCAACCAAGTCCAACAGAAATCGAAGAATGGGTAGGAACTAGATAGTGGACAGTGCACGAAAACCCAACACCTAAGGAT
The DNA here is from genome assembly GCF_964263255.1 of Lissotriton vulgaris. Taxonomy (NCBI): domain Eukaryota; kingdom Metazoa; phylum Chordata; class Amphibia; order Caudata; family Salamandridae; genus Lissotriton; species Lissotriton vulgaris. The sequence continues at coordinate 140,031 of NW_028244457.1, read as the reverse complement.
AGAGGAGTGAAGAGAGCCATTAAGGCCCAAACCCCTCCCTGGAATGAGGAAAGACAAACTACTGAAAGCTAGGAAGGAGTAAAAATCGCCTTGCATCAAAAAGTAAAAGAAAAACCAAACAGCGTAGAGCTTAGCGCAAGGATCCTAATAAAAATAAGGATAAATGAAAAAGGGAGAACATGTAAGTTGCCACAAAAAGAACATCACTTAGAGCCTACACAATTATCAAAGCATATAAAGAGTGACAAACTTGAAGACGTCAAAATAGAAGGGACCAATTTGGACACAGTAAGGTGCAATTTCTCCTTTGAACAACAGAGCAGAGCAAATGATGCAAATGGAGGAATAGCAAAAAACAATCGAGGGGAAAAAGGAAAAGAAGACAATCTAGTTACACCAATACAAGGAAAAAACCCCAAAAAACTAACATTCGTACCAGAATATCGTACAAAAGGCGTCCAAGATATCTTGAACCGAGGGAATCTGATGCAGCTCTTTAAAGAAATTCCAGAATTAGAAGGAATATCATCAAAAGACCTTCTATGTGTAGAGTTTAAAACCAATGCAAATTCACCCGATGTCGAGGAGTCTCTGACCACCTGGTCCTCAAAGGCCTTATTAGATAGGATATATGCCATGAGCCTAATCTTCGACGCATGGGGCATTGAGCTGAGATGCCACAAACGGCAAAAATATCCATTTCCCCTTCTAAAAAACACAATAAACCAAAAAAAGGAAAAGGAAGTTGGGAATAACCAGAAGTCATGTTTAAAGAGCGCATGCTCTGTAACCCCCAAAAAACATCTGGAGTGAAGAGATTGGCAGGCTCAGAAGAGCAAGATTCCCGGTCGGATAAAAGCACTTATTGGTCCTGGGTTCCCAAGGCCTTAAGCAGTAAGTGTTCCTAACGTGCAAGTAAGGTTATACGAGGAAACAAAATCCCAGTATCAGATAACCCATTGCAATTGGCAGAAAAAAAGAACTATTCAAAAAATTAGGGATTATCCCAGCCTAGAGAACTCATATGAAATCCGCATTTGCTCATGGAATGTTCAAGGTTTTAATAACATGGGGTGAGACCACGAAACAGTGAACTTTCTTGAACAACATGAATTAATATTACTCCAAGAAACTTGGGGGCATATTATCAAGGGGGTTTATCTCCGCTTTTTAGGCTTTAAAAGCCAAGAAAGCGGAGATAAAATTATCTCCCTATTACCTAGCTGCCGCTAACACCAGTTAGCGACAGCTAGTAGGAGATAGCGACCATCTTGGGCCCCACTTTGCATGTCAGTGATATTTATCACTAATGAGATGCAAAGTGGGCGTGCCAAGATGTTAGAGACTAAAAACAGTCGCTAACATCGCTATCTCCTATTACCAACTTTTGGAGATATTCGCGCTAAGCGGGAATATCTCCAAAAGCTAACACCTGCCCTGAGCAGTTCTTAGCCATGTTATCCAATGGGAGGTGGATAACATGGCTAAGAGCATTAGCTCGCTAATGCATGAATATCGCTGACTTTTCAGCGATATTCATGCTTTGCGGCGATTTTTACCGCATTTGCGTTAAACCTTGGTAATACCAAGGTTTATTTGCGGTAAAAATCGCTGCAGCGCTGCAGTACATTTTGGTCTCTAACCAAGCAATAGCGATAAATATTGCTATTGCTTGGTAATATGCCCCTTGGAACCTGAGCCCAGTATCAATCCCCGGTTATATAGAGCTTCATACTCTAGCAGAAAGATTCTCAACTTTTGGGCATCTAAGAGGAGGTCTAACAACATACATAGCACAAAAGTATGGATGGCAAGTGGAAGAAATAGACATCGGGGTAAATTGGCTGCAAGCCACAAAACTCACAGGGAAACCCGACTCAAATATATCCGATAACAATTTATTAGTACTCAACGTCTACTTTCCCCCGGATAAAAAATTGAAAAAGCAAAAAATCATAACACTAATGACCCTGATTCAAGTGCTACAAAAATCACACGGTCACTATTCCTTGATCATCTCCGGTGATTTTAATAGTAACTTAGTAAAGGATAATCAAATAATCTAAGAACTGAGAAGTTTGGGCCTGACAATTTTGAATGGGAACGCAAACGGGAACAGACCTGCGGCTGTACCATTTTCAAGTGGCAAAAGGCAATCGACAATAGACTTTACGATAATTAGCAGCAATCTGGTACCAAAAGTAGTCACATTCGAGGTCGGTCAACGCATAGAAAGTAACCATTTTCCTTTAATCACAAAAATCAACATTTGGGTCGACAAAACCCAAGAAGTGATCACCATGATTCGACATACTGAAAAGTTTAACTTACGGAAGTTGAAATGGGTTGGTAATGATATAAAACCAGTATTGGATACATTTAAAGAACACTTGCTTTCAATTAAAACTCAATACAAACAAGATCTCATAAAGTCTTGGGAACATCTATGCCACGTTGTAACCCGTAATTTTCCTGTCACTAACTCTAGCAAAGGAAGAATGGATACTGGGAAGAAGCCATGGTTTAATCTTAGACTACAGGAGGAAAAAAGAAAGATCTTACGTGAAATCCGAAGGCAAGCCATGGCTGCAAAAAAGGGAATGAAATTAGACAAGGTAAATTTAAGGGTCCTACGAAAAAATTATAAGAAGATGCTGGGAAAAGCAAAAAAACATACCAAGAAGGTATTTGGTCAAAACTATTACTGGCCAGCAAAAACCCAAATGGTCGGACATTTTGGGGCATTATTAATAATTTGACAAAGGGCAACCAACTAAGACAAGAGGCAGGAATTGGAGAAGACATCTGGATTCAGTATGTGCAAAATATGTTTATTTGCAAGGAGCATGACCAAAAAAGGCACATCAAAAAAGAGTGTGAAATATGCGCCAAGAACACGGAGTTTGCAAAAGAAGAAAACCTGCATGAAGATATTAGCATGCCATTGCACGGTAAAAAGATCTTGTCCGAAGGGGTCACTTGTAATGATCCGGTTACCTTGACAGAACCTAACTATTCAACAGAAATAACAAAATATATAGTACCGATTTCAAACATCCTGATAAACATTAAACAGCAGAAGGGAATAATAAAACGACTAAAAACAGAGGGTGTGGCAGGCCAAAACGGGCTTCCTAATGCTCTTTTCAAACATTCACTGGATCTTTGGGTAGAGTACCTAACAGCGCTTTTTAATCGGATTTACAGCCAAAATAAAATGCCTAAGTCCTGGAAAGGGAATATCATCCATCCCATTTTCAAGCAGGGTGATCATAATAAGCCGGGAAATTACAGGCTGATATCGCTGATCGACGTAGAGGAGAAATTATACGGATCATGCTTACTTATGCACCTTCAAGATTGGATGGAGGAAACAAACATTATTCCCATGTTCCAAAAGGGTTTCAGGTCAGGGACAGGTACATTAACAAATCTGACAACTTTGGCACTTCTAATGGAAAAAGCATAAAAAAAGAAGACCAGACTGTATGCATGCTTTATAGATCTGAAAGCAGCTTTCGACAGGGTGAATCAAAACCAACTATGGGAAAAATTAAGATCATGGGGGCTGCCGAGGAGACTACTGGAGGCAATAGTAGGCCTGACAGTGAAACCTGGGCAAGAGTAAAACTGGGTGATGGTCGCAGCATCACTGCCGAAATCAGTACGCAACAGGGTTTAAAACAAGCTTGCCTCCTGGCCCCTAGTTTGTTTAACCTATACATGGCAGATATCGTTAAACACATGCATGTAGGGGAAGGTCATCCACCAAACCTGGCAAATATTCCAATTCCTTTTTAACAATATGCCGATGATATTGTGGTGCTGAGCCAAACACCCATAGGTCTTCAAAGAATGATCAACAACCTTGTTACTTATCTAGAGCACGAAAGCTTGCAACTGAACAAGGAGAAGACTAAAGTGGTTCGTTTAGTAGACCCCAAATAAAATCCAATTTTAAATGGTATGCAAAAGGATCGCCTATAAAAGAGGAAGCATCTTATTAATATTTAGGTCTAAAGTTGGGGCGAGGATCGACCCACAAAGAACATAAATCGGACCTAAAGGCAAAAACACATTCCTTGATCTATGCATACAGGTTACTACATAAAAAACTTGGATTGCCCAAATTATACGCATCTTCTAAAGGTGATGGCATCGCAAACTCTACCCACTCTGTCATATGCTCTGGTTACCTGGTGTGGCAAAGAGGTTGGGTTGTTAAACAATCTCCAAACAAAGGTGTACAAAGCGGTTTTTAACCTCCCAAAATCAGCCTCGCCGGCACAGGTGCGAATGGAATTCGGGTTGCAGAACCAGAAGTTTCGGGGCATGAGTGGCTTTGTGAAACTGTGCCATAAAATACACTTGTCAGCACAAGGTTCACTAGATAGCCTGTGTTGGAAAGAAATTGAAAATCAGTTAAATGAAACCACTTTAAGTGGTTGGGTAGCTTATTTGACCAAATCTTTGAGGGAGTTAGAAATCCAATCGACATGAGATACCATGCTAGATAGAGCCTGCTTTGATAAAATAATAAATAATGCTGCCAAATGGAAGTCCTTTTTGGAAGACAAATCAGCAATCTCCAAACGCCGACATGGGTGGACAGTGAATAATTCATACTGCTCGATAAAACCCCAGGCATACTTAGAAAGTCACTTTAGTATGATGCTAAATAAGAGATATATAGAATATCAGTTGGGCCTACACCTTTCAAAAGATCTACAACCAACTTGGCAAGGCGTCTATACGGATCTTCATTGTCACCTATGCGGGTACCATAAAGAATCACTAACCCACCTGTTATGCGTGTGCCCGGCACTTATGGGTTTAAGGAGAAGGCTTTTAAAAGACATTTTTAACAAATTGAACATTCGCATATGCAGGCAAGCCGTAATTCGATGGCTGGTGGGATCATCACCCATGCTGGCTTGTAGGGGGGTCAAATATTTGAGAAAAGTACAATCTCTCCTACGACAAGCTGAACTTGGGGAAACAAGTAAAGTCGGAAATGGTACCCTCAATGCTTGACAGATTGTTTTAGCCAGGCTGGAAAATATGTTAATAACGGGCTAAAATGTAAGACTTAATTAGGATGGCCAGTTTAAATGTTTTAAAGCACCATTCCGCCCATTTACTTAAAGTTGTATAAAACAAAAGTTCCCCAAAGAATTCCATGATTATAAGCACACTGTAATGGACAAGGCAACTGGATGATAATTTTATGTAATGTGTTTTATAAATTCTTTGAATTTTTAAGGATAATTTTTCTATTGTGAATTGTAATGATTTTAAATAATCAAAAACAATAAAAAAAATTGACTTTGACTTGACTAGCATGTATGTGGGTGTAAAACCAAGCACCCCTCTGGGATAAAGTCAACCCCATTACCTGAAGTGAGAGACTATGGCACCTCATCTTGGATTTGAGATGGACACCCCGCAAGGGATGTCAGACCACTGCGAGCTGGAGTGTCTCTGTGCAGGAATCTCAACGTCTCGCTTCAGTGTGTCAGCATGAAAGTTCTTTTCTCCTCTGACTATCTCAGCAAGAGATGAAGTATATATACCCAAAGTGGTTCCCCCTGGGGATATACCTTGCTGTGTCATGTCGGACTGTAATGACCCTTATGAATAGTTATTATGCAGGAGATAGTAGTCCTGCTGTCATGCTGTGATTCCAAGAATCCTCATGCATAATGAATGAGGCTTAAGCTTTTCGAAGAAAACCCCATGTCATCTTTGGACATTACAGAAACTAGGTAAAAGGTCAGTACTAAGAACCATTGTGTAGTGTAATGGTAGGAAGAATATAGGTGAAGGGTTAGGAGACTACCTGAGCCAATATTAGGGTACCTATATAGAACATAAGAGCCTTGTCACTCCAACGTTAACCAAGATGCTATGATGAATGTGACACACTCACACTGCACACATCCCAGGCCCTGTGTTGACATCAAAAGATACATCTCTATGGATGTCGATAAAGTGAAAAACACTTTCTCTGCTACAACTCTGTATTGGACTCTCACCCATCACCCACGTGAAAGGGAAGTGTCAGTCAATGGGGTTATACATTCTAAGGGCACAATGGGAAGACTCTGCAGAATAGCTATGCCTCTATCAGTAGGAATACAGAAAGGGTGAGGCACTGGGGCACATCCATTGTGCACATGCATAACATAATCCATATGCACTGGACCTGAGAACTGAAATATATCAGGGACAACCAGTGGCATAACAAAGTACCATGCATGTGTAGGCAATGGGTAAGTGTTACTTATGAAAGCAAACACACCACTAACAGAATTGACACATATCTAACTGTAATGTATACACTGCAACATTGATACATGCCCATGCAAAACTCCACAAAGGTATGGCATATTGATACCCTCCATGTGCTGACACAAACATATCTAACTTCAACACATCAAACACATTTCCAACTTACATCATAGGGAGAAGTGCAACCTAAATGATGTTAACAGTGGCCAGGCCAAGCTGAAATACTTACTACATAACATGTCACCTATTAAAATGTCTACCCCATCAGGATGTCAAACCACATAGACATCCAACAAGCATGTCCCCTTGCGCTGTCTATCTCCAGCACTGGTTCCAAGGGCACAACATACTAACCACTTCAGCTGGATCAGCAATCAGAGATCAAACTAAAGCAACTGTACTCATGCATCACTAACTAAACAATAACATCAGATAAATAGGAAAGTGATGACAGGTCTTCCAAACTTTGATAGTTTTTATTGAGCGGACTTAAACCAATCTAAAAAAGAAAGAAAGACCATGGCTACTCTATTCATAGTCCATATGCCACAGCACATTGCTGTTCCACCAAACTTGCCTGTACTGACACTGCCAGGGAACCGCCTCACAAAGGGACATACATTGAGCACAGCAAGTACATCAAAGATTGTATTTGGGACGAGGATTGCAGAGGTTTAGGGAGGGGTGTATTTTACCTTGGGTGAGGGCTTTTTGGGGTCTTTGGGGCTGGGTTTAAATTTAGGAGGTTTCTTTTTTGGGGGGCTGCAGACTTTGGGGTGGGGAAGGCTGTTTTTCAGGGGTGGAGTGGAAAGTGGTAGGGATAGGTTTGGCTGTGGGAGGGGTTTCAGGAACTTTGGGGGAGCACGTTGCGGTCAAGGCAAACAAGAGAGATTAATGATGAAAACAGGTAGGGTGTTCAGGGGGAGTTCAGATTGGAGGAAAATGTAGTGGGTGTATGAGATGGGTCTACAGGGTGTTGTGTTGGCACCCTTTGTGTGGGTGACTGTTAGTGTTTGTGTTTTTTAGGTGGGAGTGTTGTGTATGTGTTGGCTGTGTGCCTGTTTTAAAAAAACAAGCTACGCTAATAAAAAAAATACTTTTTAGGATAACGTATGTCTCCTGCCTGACTTCAATCTGAGTGCACCTTGCTTTCTTGTGGACTATATCTATTGACTGACATCCTTCAGTAGGGAATGCCGGAAGTAGCAGCACTTGTATGTGATATGTAAAAATATTAATGAGACAGGTTGCAATTTGAGACCCATTATGAATCGCTAAAATCACAGGGATGGTGACCTGCTGGGGACAGCAGACTACCATGTATGTGATAGCTTTTTAATAAAGCAAACATTTCATTTTTTAAATGCAGCCCATTTTCATTAAAGGAAAATCGGTTGCATTTAAAAAAGAAAAATTAAAAATGTTCTTTTCATTTTTCCAGAGCAGACCACTACCTGCTCTTAAAAAACGTTTTCCAGAACATTCACAAAGGGGAAGGCATCCCCTTCCTGTTTGCAAATGGGGTACCATCTACTTGAAGTAAGTGGTAAAATACAAATATTTTTGCTACCAACTTTTGGTATGCAAAACATTCCTAGATACCACTGCGATTCGGTATTAGGAAGGGATGCCCTAAACAGGCCCTGCCTGATACTGAATCGATATGTATGTGCAATTCCAAATAGCGACTTGTTACCAAATCGCAAATTGGAATTCACGCATCCCAAAATGCATATTACCACTTGCAAGTGGCCCGATTCTGCGAATCAGGCCATTTGCGACGGTAAAATGCCTGATATATCTGGCTCAAAGTTAACATGTATGACTATGGACAGGACTCACCCCCTTGTTGCCCTCAACTGCCCATCAAGGTCCAGGTAGGTCACCGCCATTATGCAGGCCATCAGGGGGGTCAGGGTCCACCATGCGTTGATAGAAGCACTGTCAGGAGGCAGGTGAGCTATATTTCCAACTGCCAAATACATGTATGCCACGTATGCGGTCATAAGTGTCAGTGCACACAGCCACTGGACCATCACTATCCCAAACTTTAGCCTATAGCTATGACCGCCGTGAATGCGACCACCAACAGCGTGATTGGATTCTGCCGCCAGCCAGCGTTCAACATGTTCTATAAGAGAGGTCAGACAGTCACCATATTAGTGGTTGGGAACACTGTACATAGGCCAAAAGTGTTCTGCACTCTGTACACCTCAGTTTGTTGTATTTTCACATTACAGGTTCTGCTACCCTCACTGTAATGGAAATGTACTCTTTTCTGATTTGATGATGTGAAAAGTCCTCTTGCAGACTTGTGAGGCCACCTTGGGGATGAAAGGTTGATTTGCACGTTTTTACAATTATAATGTAAAGTGTGTACTGCTTCATGAACCATTGATGTTCAGACAGATGACTTTTACTTTACTCTTCACATATATTACTCTGCACACTGAGGCCAAGATGCATTTTTGTATTAATCCTTAGATAGGTACCCTGGTAGAGGGAGGAGAAGGCAACCTCCGGTGTATCACCCATTTCCATACCTACACACCATGGAAGAATGACACATCATCACAAAGTTCCATTTAGGTGGGCAAGCAATTGAGGATCCATGTCTTCAGTTGGAGTCTGACATATTACCTCACCTCAGTGAAACTCATGTCAGTTTTGCATTTTTCGGCTGCAGGCTCATTTCAATTCACTGTTGCTATTTCTGGTGGAATGTCACAACCGATGTTCAGTCGGGTCCTCACAGAAATGCTTAATGTTGAGTCATGTGGGCAGCTACATCCAGTTCACTAGACCTGAAAATTTAGCCACCGTGAAGGCAAAATTCAATGGATTTGGACACATCCCACATGTAACTGGATCTATTCATAGCACCCATATTGGCTTAGTACTACCACCAGGGTTCTTGGCACCACTGGAGAAGACAACAACATCAGGAGAAGTCCGCTTGGGGCGTGGCTTGGACGCCGATCGGGATGGCGGCGTGAGCTTGCAGCTCCGCACAAGGTCCCGCTATGTCTCCTGAAAACTACACCCTGGGGGATCCCTGATCGGCGAAATCTATCTGTGAAGTATTGGGGAACCATCAGAGAGCAGCTGAGAGCTCTTGGGAGACCGAATACACTGCCGAGACCCGAAAGAAGAAGTCGGAGGTGCTGTGCGAAGTGGGAGGAAAATGGCGGCGGAAAGGGACGGCCGTCTCTGAGCCAGGGTCGAGGTGGACTGGAATCGGACTGCGGTGCGAACCGCCTCCAGCGAGACTGGTGTAGCTGGGGCGCACCCGAACGGGACTGAGAGGTGGAGCTGGGGGTACGGAGGCCAGTGTCGGACTGGTGTACAGCTTGTACGCATTCGTTTATACCTTCCCCCCTTATACCCGGCCCTAGCGACAGTGAAGCGGGCTGCCCCGGTACTCCTGGTTATTGGAGTTGCCAGCACGGCAGGGGTGACTGCCCTACGATAACTGTTGGTGCACACGACTTCCGGGCAGAGGATAACAGGATCTGGAGGAAGGCCAGGGGCAGCCGTATGACGACGCCAGAAGCACCTAAAATGGCGGCTGCAGGAGGGGCGGCCATTGCGGAACAGGGCCGGGAGGACTCTACTGCGCTGTCCCATGAAGGTGAGGCCCAAGCTTCCCCGCTGATGATGGAGCAGGAGCAGCGGCTGAATCAGCGCCTGGATACTATTCTAGAGGCCATAACCTCGACTAAGGAGGCTTTGCAACAGGACATTGCGCAGGTCGCCACAGGGCTAGGTCTCCTGAGGGCGGATCATGCTAAGCTGGCGGACAAAGTAAAGGACCATGAGCAACTGCTTCAGGACCTGAAACCGGCGGTAGTGACCGCGGAACATAAAATCACGGACATCCTCAGCCGCCTGGACACGTTGGAGAGACGAGCGGAGGATGCCGAAAGCCGTAATCGACGGAACAACGTACGGGTTGTAGGCCTGCCGGAGGAAATCGAAGGGGATGATGCAGTGGCCTATATGGAGAATTGGTTTCGGACGGTGGTGGCGCCGGAGGGCCTCTCATCCTTCTTCTCACTGGAACGGGCACATAGGGTGCCGGCTCGCCCACCGGCGCTTGGCCGCCCTCCTAGACCAATGGTGGTGAAGCTCCTACACTATAAAGATCGGGACCTATTAATCCAGAGGGCTCGAACACTGGGCCCATTTGAGGTTGAAAATAGCCGTGTCACGATATTCCCGGACTATACGCAAGAAGTTCAAAAGAGCAGGGCATCCTTCCTGGTGGTGAAAAAGGAGCTGAGGGAGGAGGGCATTCAGTACTCATTGCTCTTCCCGGCTAAGCTGCGAGTAATCCTGGATGGGAACACTCAATTTTTCCAGACTCCTGATGAAGCGTGGTCGTGGCTAGAGTTGTATCGCGCCGGCACAGACAGAACTGGTAAAAGTCAGGGGGAGAGGCCTAAACCGCTTCAGATCCGGAAATCTCAATGAATCCGCTCACGTAACAAGCTTCAGAGAGCGAAACGGGAAGGTCAAATGGCTGTGGACAAAAGAGGGGCACTGGCAGCGACGGCGAGCATCACGAGGTCGCAACAGGAGAGTGGACTGGTTGAATCCTGACTCTGGTGAGGACCAAGGCAGGACCGGAGAAGAACTGTCGGAGGCGGAGAGCTCGAAGGGCCCTGCGGTCACCCCACAGACATCTGATGGGATCTTTAATGAATAACTCATGTATGGGTCTTATGACACTGCGCTTCTCACGTAGAAATACTCAGTTGGTACTAGAAGGACTGGCAGGTAGGGTGTTGCATAAGCAGTGTGGGATGGAAGACGCGGGGCGCGGGCTCCGTCTGCCCTGGGTCGGCGATAACTCACCCCCTTGGGGCCCTTAAGGCCTTCTGTGGTGGCGACCACAGATTAGACTGATGTGTGTTGAGTTCAAGGTTTGGAACGGGGCTGAAACTGGGTTATTAGGCTCTGTCCTGGGGAGTGGGGTTTGGGGAGTTTTTTCTACAATTGTTTTGGGGGGGAGCAACTGCTGCGATGCGGGCAATGACTGGCTGTACCTGAATTGGATCGTTAAGGATTATCATGGGGACGTTACCTAATTGAAATGCCTAACTTGGAATGTCCGAGGTCTGCGAACAATGATCAAATGCCACAAAGTGCATGCTTATCTGGTGAGGCGGGGTGTTCAGATTGCAATGTTACAGGAAACTCACTTAACTAAACAAGAATGCACTGCGCTACAGAAGAGGTGGCGAGGTCAGGTTTTTGGTACCACTTATTCAGCATTCGCTAGAGGGGTGCTGATATGGGTTCGAGCGGGTGTACCGTTCCAGATGGTGAACCAGCTGGTGGATCCTGAGGGTAGATATGTGGCGGTGGAGGGGAGGTTGTATGGCAGGGATGTGGTTTTGTGCTGCGTATATGCCCCAAACATTGAACAGGCTCGCTTCTTTGATGGCCTGTTGTGCTCACTGGCCTCCTTCTTGGCGGGTCCTGTGATTCTGGGAGGGGACTTTAATTCAATCACTAATGTGGCATTGGATAGGTCGTACCCACCACTGGCTGATTCCCCAGTACGTAGACTAGCTGCACATAGGAAGGATTGGCAAGAGAGGTGGGGACTGCTAGATGTATGGCGGGAGCAACATCAGGATAGTAGGGATTATTCCTTTTTCTCGGCCCTCCACGCCTTACACGTCAGGATCGATTCGGTCCTGTGCAGTGGTTCCCTGGCTGCAATGGTCACCCATACAGAATACCTGACCAGGACCATCTCGGATCACAATCCCTTGTTGGTATTCGTACAATGGCAACGTGCGAGACCCGCAATTCCAACATGGCGGCTTCGGCCCGACACTTTGGAAGATTCGGTGTTTAGTGACGCGGTCCACCGAGGCATAGACCAATACTTTGGGGAAAACGAGGGTACAGCTCATACTAGGTCCACTGAATGGGACGCGATGAAAGTGGTGGTGAGAGGAGTGTGTATGGGTAGGTTCTCGAATGCCCGAACGTCGGTGTTGAATGCGCTTGCAAAAGCGGAAGAGGAGTTGAGGGGCCTGGAACAGCGTAGACCGGACCGACCGGACTTACAAGCCCGGTTATTAGAAGCCAAAGAGGTAGTGGCGACTGAAACGGAACGGCTGCGGAGCTATGATTATAGGCAATATGCCATTAAAGCGCATGCTGAGAGGGATAAAGTAGGCACGCTCCTGGCCAGGCTCGCTAATCCTGAAATCAGAGGCTGCCCAATCTTGAGCATAAAGACGGCATCAGGGGAGATGGTTTATTCGCAGACAGCGGTGCTGGAGTGTTTTCGAACCTATTATGCGAAGTTGTATCAGTGCCAACTGGGGGTGGAGGCCTCGGAGATCAGTGATTACTTGGAATTGATGCAGCTTCCGGTGCTGGATGACGACGATGCGAAGGACTTGGGAGGGCCTATCGCGCTCACCGAGATCAGGGCGGCCATTAAACACATGGCGAGGAATAAAACGCCTGGGGTGGATGGCCTGCCGATTGAATTTTACCTGGTTTGTGGATAGTTTGGCACCCAGATTACTGGTGGTGTACGAAGAGGCTAGAAGGTTGGGGTATCTGCTCAGATCGATGAGGGAGGCGTTGATAGTACCATTGCTGAAACCCGGCAGAGAGGCATCAGATGTGAAGTCATATAGGCCTTTGTCCATGTTGACGGTAGACTACAAGATATTGAGCCGTATACTAGCCACCAGGTTGGCCCCACATATGACCAGGTTGGTGCACAGGGACCAAGCAGGGTTTATCCCTAAAAGGAACACGACGTTCAATATTCGTCGCCTAATTGGGATATTGGATGGCGCTGCGGATGCAGACGGTGGTCCGGCAGTGTTATCTGTGGATATTGAGAAGGCCTTTGATAGCCTGGAATGGGTCTACTTGGAAGAGGTCCTGGTGAAGTTTGGTCTTGGTGAGGGGTTTCGTAGATGGACGAAAGTGTTATATTCATCGGCCACAGCGAGGGTGCGCCTGGGCACTCTTGTGTCCGCGGATTATCCGGTTTGTAGAGGGACGAGACAGGGGTGTTCGCTATCCCCATTGCTGTTTGCACTAGCAATGGAACCATTAGCAGCGCGAGCCAGGTCAGGAGTCATGTATCGGGGGATTGAACGAGGTGAGCAATCGCACTATATATCTCTATATGCGGACGATTTGCTGCTGTGCATGGCGGATACAGAGCAGGCTCTGGAAGGAGCGATGGATATGTTATCCAAGTTTGGTCGGTTGTCGGGCCTTATGGTTAATTGGACGAAGACTTGCATCTTTCCGCTTAAGGCGGACACACCGTGCCCCCCTCGTGATTTGGGTGTGGTCTGGGAGCCATCTTGTTTCACTTATTTAGGAGTCCGCATCTACCATGAGGTCGCGAATCTATTGGAGGGTAATATTGGGCGTTGTATAAGAGCACTGAGAGGCTGTATATCCTTTTGGGCCTCCCTCCCTTTGTCAGTACTGGGCAGAGTAGCTCTATTGAAGATGGTGGCGCTCCCAAGGTTACTTTATTATTTCCGCACGCTGCCCATCTGGATTCCTCAGAGGATCTTTAAGCACCTGCGGACGATGATAATCGACTTCCTCTGGGGGCACGGACGACGTTGAGTAGCTTTGAACACCTTGCTTAGGCCCAAGCTTGAGGGGGGGATGGCAGTCCCCGATTTTGAATTGTACTATTTGGCTGCGCAGCTTCAGGTTCTTACGCAGCACGTGGCTAGGGTGTTCAGAGGGCCGGAACACGAGCGAGGGAATGGTATACAACGCCACGTCCTGGCTTACATTATTATGCAGCAGAAGTTAGAGTTACGAGGCCTCACTATGGAGGAAAAGACGCTCCGGTTGTGTTGGCATAGGAGTTTGAAGAGAGCAAAGACGTCCCGACCTTATGCACCGGAGATACCATTGGGAATGCTGCCGCATGGTGGCGATTGGTCTCCGTTGCTGGAATGGGAAGAGCTGGGATTGCAGATGGTGGGTGATCTATATATAGATGGAACGTTGGTCCCCTTCCAGACGCTGCAGGAACAGTTTGGGCTGCCGGAAGGGAGCTTCCTCTTGCATGCGGCGGTGGTGGCGGCAGTGCAGAAACATTGGAAAGGAGGGCTCCTTGAGCCGGAAACGACCATGGCCTGCCAGTATGTCGTAATGGCCGCAGGTACATTTAAAGCGGTGACCTGCCTCCATAATAGGATGTTGCACGAGGGGTTGGATCCGCTCCTAGGCCTGAAATCGAAATGGGAGGTTAGCATAGGTAGGCCCATCCCGGACACGGTGTGGAGACATATCCTGAAGTGGACATGGAAGGGAACAAGGAATGCACGCTTTCAACAGGTACACTTTTACGTACTGCATAGGGCTTACCTGACCCCGGAGAAGATTAAGCGGTATTTCCGGGTGCAGGAGGCGCGATGCCCGAGGTGCCTGGCATTGGAGGTTGATATAGACCACTTGTTTTGGGGCTGTCCAAAGCTGGAGACATACTGGTTGGAAGTTGGGGAACTCCTGAATGCGATGACTGATCGGGAGGTGGATTTTGACATGGCGGCGTGTCTGTTGCTCTGGTTCCCACACACGAAGAATACCAAGGTGACGAGTAAATTCATTGATCTGGGGCTTATACTGGCGCAGAGGGAAATCACTTGGCACTGGAAGTCCAGGGAGGGACCATCAGTGAAGGGGATGGTTGAATGAACTGCTGAGATGGTCTGAATGTGAGAGTGTGCTCCGAATGAGACAGGCAGTCAAGATTGATAATGAAAAGAGCTTAGAAATGGCGAGGGCGTGGGAGATGATAGTCCAGGCGTTGCGTGATTCCATGGTGGAGGACGAAGAATAAGCTATTTGTGTATACGGGCTCCATGAGGCTTGAGAGTGTAACGGCATCAATCGATCTGTAGCGAGCCCCATTGTAGTGAAGAGAATAAGGCCCATATCGTCAGCGGTTGCAGGGGGGGGGAAGGGGGTTATATGGGGGTTGTTTGGGGATAGTATTAGGCACCGAGGCCCAGGTTAAGAGGCACAGCAGTTATTCCCGGGTTGGACGTGTGCCTAGCGTGACAGGAGAGCTCAGATAGGCAGCAAGGGAGGGATAGGGACACATCAGACCACCACGATAGGGGCCCACCATTAGATGAGCTGGGGTCCGGGATCACGAGTGTCGCTCGCCCAACTAGAATACTAGTAACTGCTGGCTGGTGTGGGGGGAGGATTATGAGTTTAGGGGGGTAAAACGCAGATACGTAAAGCTGTTATTGACCAATCATCCCTATGGGATGCTCACTGTGATGTTCTTGCTGGAAGTATGGATTACTACGCCGCCCGGCCTCCGGGATACGGGCTAAATGGCTGTGTACAACTTACTGTTTATTTTATCCATGCGTGGGGACACCATGAGTGTGCTGGTTGATCTATTATATGCAATGGTTTCTAATTCTGCAATAAAAACTAATTAAAAAAAAAAAAAATCAGGAGAAGTCCGCTTCAATGAGGCCCATGGAAGAACACAGCAGCCTGTGAAACAGGTTTATGGTCTCTTGAAAGGCAGGTTTGGCTATCTGGACCGGATTGACGGTGCCACCCTGGAAGGTGTGTAAGATCTACGTGGCGTTCTGCATATTCCACAATATTGCACTGCGACGGAACATACCTTACATCGCAGAGGTTGCAGGCCCAGTAGGGGAACCAGGAATGCGAAATGAACATGATAATAGAGTGAAGAGCAAGGAGCTGTCTTGAGTCAGGATCTCATCTAAAACTACTTCTCCTGTATGGTGTGAGATGTGATGACTTTGACTAATCTTGCAACTCTTGTAGTGATGTTGTGAGGAGGATGTCAATGCTACATACTAGGCATATATGGGCATGGATATATTTGGGGAGAGTTGTTTGTTTAATAAGTGTAACTTTGTTCAGCTGTACATGTTGTTTCGGACTGTATTCTCTAAATGTTGACAATGTGATGTGTGTCATATGTATGTTTCCTTTGCTAATCTCTCTGTGTTGATTTGTTTTAGGTACCCTCACTGTGGCATCTTCATTTGGATATTTCAGAATTGTGATATTAGAAGGAATATGATTCTGTTCAGACGTACAAAGTGGACATGTATTGGACCTGAGAATGTCTGTCACAGAGTTTGGGTGTGCAAAGCTGATACCAAGACAGCTTGCATAGCTATAGGATGGAAGTTGCCTGGCTTACATTGGACTTGTTCCATGTGGTGCGCTGGTCCTAATGCAATCTCTGTGCCATCACGTGATCCAACACAAAGTTGTTTTCTGCCCAATTCCTGCTATCCTACCTTCACATTGGCTAATTCCTAATTGCCTATGAACTGAATGTAGCTATTGATGTGCCTCCTCATTGTAGGTCAAAGTGCTTGTAGCACATCACTGACAACTGTTTTTGACATTCCACCAGATGCAAGCAGCACTGGATTGAAATGTCCCTGTGGCCAGAAACTGTTATAGTGACATGTGTGTGTTTAATTATTTATTTGAGGTAGATTCGTTTTGTTAGGTAGGCAATTTGGCTCCAGCTGATTATGTACACCTAATTGTTTGGTACCTACTATGTAGGATATTGTCAGATAAATCCCTTCCTTCCATATTGTGAAAGTCTGCAAGTGTGGATGTGATCACTGACCAAGATAACTGATTCCTGTCTTATTTGCTATGTTTCTGACACCATGTCAGCCCAGACACTTGTATGATTGTGTAGTTGCAACATGGTAGTGATCCTGAGTTGAACATTGTTTACTTACAACATATCCATGCTCCCTAGTCCCTAGTTTTCACATTTCAAAGTTCTCCTGGTAGTAAAATAACATTGTTATCTGTTAGAATGACAATAGTAGACAGACCTTTGATGACATAAGTTTTTAATGTAGTGAACAAGGCCAAAGAATCAACATAAAATTCAACAGTGCAAAAAATAAGTGAAGTCTGCAGTCATTGTGGATGAAACCATTGTAGTAGAGAGCAAATGGCATGAGTCCAAAGTTCAACACACTTCTCCCACAAGATATGGAAAATTGGGCAGGAATAGTCCAACAAAGTGAATGCGTAGCACACACAGGAGGACATTAGGGTTGAGGTCTCTTACTAACAGTGGTATGTGTCTTGCCATTCTCAGATCAATGGTTTTTGTGGTTTTTGGGAATTGTGGAGCTGCTGAGACAGTGACCTTTGCAGGCGTGTTGTCGTCTGGCAGTGTCTTCCTTCCTGTTGCTGCGCCAGATGTTGATGGTGGGAATGTATTGGACCACAGGAAGGGGTAGATGTAGGTGGAAAAGCCTTGCAGAGGGTGGCATTAATGTCCAGCAGCACCTCAACGAGGGTGGCTACCTCAGTGAAGATATAGGCCACCTCAATGTGGATGCAGGACACCTTAGTGTGGATGCAGGCCACCTCTGTGTGGATGTCAGAGACCTCCCAGTAAGTATCACCACTCGAAGCCTATCCACCCCCCCTCCCATACCCCCTACGGCGAACACCTTTCGCCCCCCAGCCCCCTCCCTACTCCCACCCACGACACTCACACCCTCCCAACAACACACACAGAACATACCACCTCTCACGACACTCACACCCTCCCAACGACACACACAGAACATACCACCTCTCCTACCTTAGCATCCCCCTCTCTCCCACCGCCTACTCTCAGCCCTCACTACCCTCCGGTCTCCCCCACTGTCTTCGGCCTTCACTCACTCTTCCACTCACCGGCTCCCTCTCCCACTGGCAGCACTACCTATGCCTTCCACCCACCGCCATCACCGCCTGCTTCACTCACACCCCCCGCCAACAACGCCATTATATCCCCCCCTTCGATTCCCTGCCCGCTTTCTAGTTCACTACACACCATCTTCGCCATCCCCAATGCTCCCCCTGACCAGACTTTACCCACCCTCCAACAAGTCAAAGAGGATATTCTACAAATCAAAAAAGATGTCCGCGCAATCAAAGACCTGCTCTCATCACAGCCCAGTCCTCCTCCCATCACCCCTCTACCCTACAAAGGACGCACCCGCCCTACATACCCTCGCCTCCAACGTCACCCGCGCTGGCCGACTATCCCCGTTCGCAACAACTCCCACCGCCCCCGCCGTGTCCCCAACCCACTGTCGGACCGCGAACTATGCTCACTACTACGCTCTTATGGCTCGGGTCCGGTAAAACACATACCCAGCACACACATCCCCATACCCACTATTCTTACAAACCCTCCGAGGCTCCCAACACTCAAAAACAGAGGTTCCGTCCCTAACAACCTCAGAAAAGTTCCCCTCACTCTAGAAAGCTCGACCACCCCTCTCTCTCCCAAACTCAAATGCATCCTACTCAACTGCAGATCGGCCCAGAGACACTCCTCCGACATCGCAGATCTCGTCTCAGATAGGGATCTGGACCTAGCCATTCTAACAGAAACTTGGCTCACTGAAGCCTCTACTCCGATTATGGACATACTAGTCCCCCCCAACTATCACATCATTAGGTTAGATAGGTCTTCAGACAAGACGGGCGGCGGAATTGCATGCATTTTTAAAAGCAACCTCTCCGTTACTAAAGTCACCTCCCCCTCCCTCTCCTCCTGTGAACTCCTCTGCCTCGACATTACCAGCGAGGCCAAACAAGTTTGTGCTCTACATCTCATCTATCACCCGCCTGGTGAGAATCTCATATTCACCCAACAACTCATGGACATGATCACTTCCAATGCCGGTCGGCAGACCACCCAAGTCTACCTGGGTGACTTCAATCTCCACTGGAACGACCAGAAAGACACAGTGGTAAACAGTCTCAAAACTTTCCTTAATGCACTTGACCTCACCCAAATATGCGATAGACCAACACACGACAAAGGCGCGATACTTGATCTCATCATTGCCAAAGAGAATTCTACACAACTGGAGACGATTCTACCCTGCGACTGGTCAGATCACCACATTATCACCTTCTTTATCAATGAAAAAGTTAAACCTAACCCGACTCAACCAATCAAATCCAAAATATGGAAAAGGGACATGAAGAATCTCAACGCCTCTACTCTGCCTCCCCACATCGGCAATCTGCTCCTTCCCCCCTCAGGTGCCACGGATGTTCAATCACTGACTGAACACTACCTTGAATCTATGAATACATTAGTCAATGAAGTCGCCCCACTGCAACTGAAGAGAGTCTCCACCAAAACTTCTAACCCCTGGTATGACGACAGACTCAATGACGACAGGCGTTCGATGCGAATGGCAGAGCGCACTTGGAGAGCGGACCCCTCAGCACTGCACCTCAAAAGGCTCAAAAACAAGAGAAATGCCTACTTCAGGAAAATAAAGCGCACAAAATTGGACTTCTTCAGCCGCCAATTGGACCAAGCAAAAAACAGGCCAAGAAAACTCTTCGAACTAATCAAAACCCAAACAAAGGCACAACCCCTACAATCAAGTAGCACAACAAGCGACACCCCACACTGTGAAGACTTCTCTGCTTTCTTTAAGCTAAAGACTGACAACATAAGAAATGACCTCATCATGGATGTAAGCCGATTCCCCAACCACACAAGAATGGCTAACACTCAACCTAAAAACATGGCTTCCTGGCAGTACTTCGATACCTACTCGGAAGAAACAATACACAAACTGCTCTGCACCTTGAAGCCCTCTAACCACCACACAGACCCTCTACCTGCTAATGCTGTAAAAGACTTCATCCCCCTGCTCCTCCCTCTCTGGACCAAAATCATCAACTGCTCCCTGCAACAAGGCCTCATTCCGGACTCCCTCAAGGTGGGGCAAGTCACTCCTATACTCAAGAAACCTACAGCTGATCCGACTGACCTAAACAATTACCGACCCATCACCAATATTCCCACCCTGGCCAAACTGCTGGAGAAATGTGTCCAACTCCAACTAACAAGACACATTGACCAATTTGACCTCCTCAATTCTCACCAATCAGGATTCCGAGCGAAACATAGCACGGAAACAGCTATGACACACATAATTGATGACGCCCTCCAAATTCTTGATCGCAATGAGTCCTGTCTCCTCATCCTTCTTGACCTCTCGTCAGCATTTGACACGGTCAAACATGAGAACCTGCTGGAACTGCTAAGCACTAGAATGGGTCTATCGGGAACGGTTCTCAAATGGTTTTCGTCCTTCCTACACAACCGATCTCAGAAGTTCAAGATCGATAATGTGCTATCTTCACCTGTGCCTGCGGATCTAGGTGTTCCACAAGGATCCTCCCTCTCCCCCACTTTGTTCAACCTCGTCATGGAACCGCTCGCCACCTTGCTCCAAGC
Source organism: Lissotriton vulgaris (assembly GCF_964263255.1). Lineage (NCBI taxonomy): Eukaryota > Metazoa > Chordata > Amphibia > Caudata > Salamandridae > Lissotriton > Lissotriton vulgaris. The sequence continues at coordinate 119,414 of NW_028244457.1, read as the reverse complement.
TTCTAATGTCCAATTCCATATGTACGCCGACGACACACAGCTGTACCTAAAGCTTCAATCTCCGGAAGATATCAAACATCTGAACTCCACGCTTATTAACACTCAATCTTGGCTAGCCGATAATCACCTCAAACTAAATGCTCTGAAAACTGAGTTCCTTCTCATCTCACCCCCGGCGAAAACTTCCACCACCCAAACATGGCTCAACAACCTAACAGCACTCAATGTCCAACCCACCATCGTGGACTCAGCGAAATCACTAGGCATCACACTGGACGCCAAGCTCAACATGCAGCAGCACATCAGCAAAGCCACAAAAGCAGCTAATTTCCAAATAAACACACTGAGGAAAATCAAACCCTTCCTTCCGACTGATGACTTCCGAACTGCTGTACAAGCGTTAGTCATCCCTCGAATAGACTACGGAATTGTGACCCTCAGTGGACTCCCGCTATCCACAACAGCACCCTTAAGAGCCTCCCTGAACGCTGCCGCAAGACTCATTACTGGCTCAAGAAAACATTCGCATATTTCCCCAGATTTAAAGTCCCTAAAATGGCTGCCGTTTGAAGCCAGAATACAACTAAAAATTGCAGTTATGACACACGCGGCCGTGCACCACAATGCACCCAACTACCTCGCTCAAAAATTGTCCATATCAGGAGGTTCGAGGTCCAATAGAAGCTCAAAAAATCTACTCCTGAAACCCCGTAGATTCAGGAAAGAGAAAACCTACAAGCGCTCCTTCTCAGGAATGGCACCCAGGATCTGGAATGCGCTCCCGCCTGAAACTAGGCGTATCTCCTCCGCTGCACTCTTCAAGAAAGAGGTGAAAACCATCCTTCTGGCCAAGATCTCCTGAACCTTATAGGTAGTGGTTTAGAGACTCTACATTGCCTTGTATCAATGCTCTCCTTGTCCTTTGGCATTATACCTCTACCTGATGGTGACACTACTTCGCTTCTTTCGTCCTACCGACCAATATATGAGACACATTGGGTCACAGATTCACCCTCCCGATGCCCTCACTCAGTGCGCTCTCTATACTAAAACACTGTTATAAGCCTGCCACACACCCAAGGTGTACCTGAACACCTATGTAATGTGATCCATGACTTGTGCAGTTTTATTACCTGTTCACCTGACTGTATATTGATTTGTTTTACGTATTTTGTTTTATTATTATCCTTCATGTTAGTGACTACTACATTGCTCCCATTACCATTGTTCTTTCCTACTGCCCCTACCCTGCCATTGTGAAGCGCTCTGATATCTGTAAGGATCTTGTTCGCGCTATATAAAACTTTGAATAAATAAATAAAATAAAATCTCTCTGCAGCTCCTTTATTTTACGGATGTCAGACAATACCTGGTCCATGACACTTTGGGAGTCCTGGTAGGCTCCTTGGACTTGGGTGATGGCACCATGGCTGACCATGGCCTCATTGGGCTCACTCTGAGGGCCCACAGTTACCTTCCCACTATGCCTACCCCCGCGGCCCTGTAGCCTTGGCGCAGACTGCACCCTCCCTCTGGGTCCTGGTTCCTCAATGACTGGAGGGGAAACATCCTTTACATTGCGGTGAGTACACCACAATGCATTTAGAGTGCTGCCATTACAACGCAAGTGTTACATCGACTTGCACTGGAGGGCGCTATAACCTAAAGAATAGTAAGGTTTACTATTCGAACATCTTTCCTACTGTACGTAGACTGATGTTGGAATAGTAAATCTTACTACTCCTAAGACACGCACCCTCCAGCGCAAGTCGTTGTAACGACTTGCGTTGTAAAAACTGCGATGTTACCTACCGCGATCCAGGACTGCATAAATTCACTCGTGTTCAGTAAGTGATTCCCAGGAGGCACGGGACACTTTGTTAATATCAGGAAAATAAACATTTGGTTGTAACATCACATATGCTGACTGGGGTGGTGTTAGCCATTGAAGAATTTGAGTTATTTTAACCTGTTAGCTGCTGGTGTCGGCCAACGGCTGTCGCGAGTACTACCGTACTGAGGACATCCGTTGGCCAATGCGACCCCGCCCACTTAATAGAACGTTCCGCACTGGCGCGGAATGTTCGAAGCAGTTAAGGTGTTAATAACAAGCTTATACCTATAAATGCTGCTATTTGTACACCATTGTCCCCCTGATGCAAAAATAGTTTTGTGAATCAGACGATAAGTGGTTCTTCACTCCTGAGTCTGCATTGCATTTAATGCATAGGTGAATGAGGTGATTTCAGTGAAGACTGGGCAACTTTCCATTACCTTTACCATTTTCCGAAAGCAGAAAAGAAAAAATGTAAGTCCAGGAAATGTTTTTATTTGCTCTGATCAGTTAGTGCAAAATGCAGTTCTGCATTGTTCGATGCAGATACTGGCATAAAATGAAAAATTACCCACATAGACCAGTGAAAAATTCGCAATCACTGGTGCGATGGACCAACATTCCTTCTGGATGATTCATGCTTTAATTTTTACTGCAATTACATCGGGTGCCACAAAAACATAAATCAATTATCACAAATGAATGCACATTCGGTTGCATAAATAAAATCAGAAAGCTCTGAAGAAGGAGCTAAACTAACCGAATGGACTGTTTCCTAAAGGCAACATTAAAAAATGAAAACAAAGAGCAAGCTGCTTTTAGGTAATGGTAAGCTATGAGTGAAAAACGTAAATAATACTAAACATTTTTAAAACTGGGACTGTACCCTCAAATTCCAACTCAACCAGTATCCAGAAATGTTTTAGTAATCTATAGCTTTAGTAATCTATTGATTTCTTCCTCAATCTTCAACCTTTCCTTCACAAATAAATAGAAAAGTAAGTACTTGAATGAATAAATACCCGTATACTCAGAACACCGACTTAAGTACAGAACAAAATGTAACTATTATTTCAGGCACAATGACATACTTTTTTTTCACATGAAGATGTGCTGGATGAGCGACATATTATTTAATTAAAAAACAGAGCCATATTTGTAATCACTCTTCATAAAATTGTCTTTGACTCCATTTTATCGATATCTACCTTTTCCTCTCAGGTTTAGCTAGAAACTGTGCTCTTTAACAAATTCTCATTTTGCAGCTTGGTGCACTTTCAAATGTGGTTACTTGTAGGTATAGGCCTGTACGTCCCAGCATACCCAGCAATATTTTTCTCTGTTTTGGGATGAAGTTTTAAAATGATAAATCTATTAAAATATAGGTAAACTATGGACAGTATTTAATATTAAATAGCGCATTCCTGTTCTTTCCTTGCACTGCCGCACAATGTGCTGCCTAGCGTCAACGAGGGTAGCCTTGCACCATAGTGCAAGGGTGCCAGTGCTGTAAGCAGGATTGTTTTTGTGCAGAAAAGAACAGCTTGCTGCACAAAAACAATCATCTGCGGCATGAAAGAGGAAAAAGAGGAGAAATACAATATTTCTCCTTGTTACACCTCACCAGTGAGGCGTAGCATTTTGATGCATTCCCAGGCACACCAGTAATGGTAAATCTGGGAATGCTTCAGAATCCATGGGTGGATGCATAGGAACACCAACGATCCACCCATGATAAGCCTCCTGGGGCAGAGTAACACAACACAGCAATTTGCACTGAGTTGCGTTACTCTAGATTTATCAAACCTCTCAGGCCCACGCAGGGTGCCTTGCGTGACTTGATAAATCTGGCTAGAAGTTGCTTCGCACTTGTGCCCCCTTGCTAGGCGCAAGGGTGACATAATTGTGTGATAAATAAGCCCCTGTATGTAAAGTCAAAGATATGTTTTTAAAATTATAGAAGACAACAATATCCTCATCAAATTGGCAAATAGATGACATTTAAATGATTATACATTTTATTAACTTTAAAATGTATATTTTCATTAATAAGAATATTACATTTAAAAAAAATCCTACATCATAAAACATATATAACAAGTTATAACTTACAATCATAAAAATATATACTTTAAAATAATTGCAACTAAATATTACACATATTTAAAAACATATTTAAACATTATAAAAAATATTAGTATTAATTATAATTACAAACACTAGACATTACAAATTGAAACATATTTAATAGCAGCATTGAAATAAAATAAACAAATAAAGAATGCTACAGAAATAAATGGTAAACCAAATAATTTTCATTAAACAAATTTTTACAATTAAACGAAAATATGTTTTAAAACTATTTTAAAAATCTCAGGAAAAAAATGTGATTTGGTGAGGTCACATTCACTACTCCTACTCCAACCAGGCCATCAGTAGGGACAGTGTTGAACCTTGATGGTTTCCGATTTATTACTCCCACTTCAGCCTTAGAAATGGACCGTACTAGGTGCATATGACTGGATTTTGGCAAATGCAAATGCATTTGGACTCTTTTGTATTCTAGGTCATATTCATTGAGCCATTTCCTAGAAGCACATGAAGAGAGGGTAAAGAATTGCCTCTATTTAAACTTTCAGGGGCATCATTTCAAGGGGGGCGATAGGAAATTATCGCCGCTTTAGCAGCCGTTTTCGGACGCTAAGCGGTGATAATTATATCGCCCTAATAGCAAGCTGTTGCTAACAGCAGTTAGCAACAGCTTGTAGGCGATAGCGAGCGGTTTGGGTCCCGCTTTGCATGTCAGCGATATATATCGCTAATGACATGCAAAGTGGGCGTACCCAACCTGTTAGCAACTGAAAGCAGTCGCTAACATCGCTATTGCCTATTACCAACACAGGCGTAGCGATGGAAATATTTGCGCTAAGCAAAAACTAACGCCTGCTCAGACCAGTTCTTAGCCATTATATCCAATGGGAGGTGGATATAATGGCTAAGACCCTGTTAGCGATAATGCATGAATATCGCTGTATTCTCAGCGATATTCACTGATTTTTCCGCTATCGCCGGGAATTTTATTGCTTTTGAGATAAAAGTTGCTAATAGCACGTTATCTCAGCGATAAAATCCGGTAATGCGCGGCGATAAAAAAATTGCCGCTAAGCCTGCTTAGCGATAATTATATCGCTATTTGTTGATAATATGTCCCAGAGTTTTTTGGGAGGAAAAAACTCAAATTCTTACAGTTACATGGGTTTTTGCCTAATTAAGTATTAAGTGATGTTCTTCCTTTAGAATACTAACTTCATAGTTATTTTAAATATATTGATTTTTACCAGCATATTGGATTAAAAAAACTGCTGAAGGTTTTTATTGATGGCGAACTACAAGTGGGGGTCTTTCATGTAATTCTTTACAGTTTCTTATTTCACAGGGAGTGATTCCTGGGGCCTTATTTATGAAGGCCTTGCGCTACCGGTGCGTCACTTTTTCCCATTTTAAAAATGACGCACCGGCGGCGCAAGGTCTTCATAAACAAGGCCCCTGGAGCGCAAGTGTCTAATTGTAGAGTGGAAGATTGTTTTGAATGTAAAGTGATGGTGAAATATATGTAAAAGGTTTTGATCTTGCGTTTTCTCCATGCTTTCTAGTATTGTAATTGTTTTGTGGAGAAATGTAATTCTTTTAAACAAACTTAGGCCTTTGAGAAATATTTTTGGGTCCTTTGTGTTGTGGGTACGTTGTGTGACCAGCTTTGATGAAAGACTTGTGCATGTAAGGAACATTTTTTGCAGTCTGATTTAAGACCTGGTACGAATGTGAATGCCACTATCTTTAAAGTATATAAATAATAATATTTATTCTTGCAATTCACTACTGCACTACTTATGGGTGCTGGCTAGTCCCACCGTTCGTGATTATATTATTCTCCTGAGAGAGGTTAGGAAAACAATATTTCTTGATGGTTTTCTTATATATCAATTCCAATCCATGTATATGTATTGTAGTCCTGGGCACCTTCACATTCATCTTGATTTTCTTCTGATGAAGAATGTTGGTTTAATTCTCATACATATGTCTACGTTTTTAATTGACAGAAAGCATTTGAGTGCAATGGGTTAAATTGACGCTGCAATTCCAGGTAGATGGTAGTGTTAAATTTGTAGATTAATCGTCTGTGGATTTGTCAAAGTCATCGTCTATAATGAAAAAGTATCCTTGCAGGAGCACATTCTATAGACTGCATTTGTATTACACTCAGATCAAATTCGAAAACAGATTCAATGTGTCTAATCTATCCCCTTAATTTTTTATTTTGGCAAAAAATAACTAGCACATGTTTATTTTTGTTTTGGTAGCAATGTGGACTCGATAATTTGCATCTTCTTGCAAGTGAACTGGTATTTGGTTCTGTTGACCTTGATTTTTTATATCACTTACATTCCTTTGCAGCTATTTTCCAGAAGTTAATGCTTGTTTATCATCTGGGGCTATATCACACATTATCACAGTTTGCGCCCTGCGCATCTTTCAACCAACATTGATAATGTGCCCCATTATGGTGTATACACTACCCGCATGGCAGCTGGGAACATGCGTTGCCCTGGGGCAGTGCATTATTGTGAAAACACGGAGGAGCCACTCCGTGTTTTCACAGTGAAGGCGGCACCAGCCTCCACTTTAAAAGGGGTTTAGAGAGCCCCTTGCAGATGGGTGCAGTCAGTGACTGCACCCGCCTGCAAGGAGATGTCTGGGGGGTCCATGAGACCCCCTTTATCCCCTGCAGGGGGCTATTGAGAGGGTGCGCCACCTTCTAAATGGCACACTGTTAGTGCTCTCCTGAGGGTTTCTTTGACTCTGCGCCCTCGTCTGTAATATGGTGCGGGTGCAGTCAAAGGAATTCCCTCATTTGCATAGGGCACGCCACAACGCAAATGAGGGAACCACCCCTGTTGAAAACGATGGCGCTTTAAGTGCACCGGCGCAATTGGTATTATAGAAGGGCACGCATAAACGTTTGACTCCCTTTCCATAATACGAAAGTGTCCCCGGGGCATGCAAAACAGGCAAGAAAATGCCTATTGGACAACCGGGGCACCATTTGTAATACGGTCCCTGGTTTACTGGCTGCTTGTTGTCCAAGGTAAAACTTTCACATTTTATAGTAAGTTGCTGTCAAGTATTCTGGGTATTTGCTGAATTATCAGGTTGATCTTCCAGAGCCTTTTATGTAAATAGCGATTATAATCTTCTTGTAATACAAGGAATTTCAGTTATCTATGTACCATATAAATATTAAGCACTCAGGTCTGCCCTTACCTCCAAATTTACCACTATTGTCATTTTTGTGAAGAATTGTAGTTTTTACTTCATAACACTCTTTCTTGATTTCATATATTTGTAGTCAAAATCCTATCATTCCCTCCAGAAATCTTAGCAGGAGAGCTGACAACACCATGATCCTTTAGGAATTCTAACATTCTCCTAGATGGTATACTAGATGCACGTTTCTATAACAAATTCATGCGTCATATTTGTAAATTATTTTACTAATATTATATATTGGGTGTAAGACCTGTCAGCGTTACTTTATTTCTCTAAATTGGTGTGGGACTTTTGAAATTGCATATCTCATGTTCTACTGATTGGATTTTTGTTGTTCCGGTATCATTGTATTTGTTACAATTTACTCTATTATATTCTAAATTGGTTTAACATTTTTCCTATGTTGTTATTTCACTTTATCACTGTTTATGTGCAGCATACATACTTTACATATTGCCTCTACCTTGCGACTGACTGTGCTAAACATCCATAGGGTTAATCACAGGGTAATCTACTAACTTTTTGTGGTTCGCTCTGACAAGAATTGTGGTTGTTGCTTGAGCAGGGTTTCCACCCTTCTTACCCAATAGCTCAGTTGGGGGAAGCGCTGGGATCTGGTACCGCCGAACACCGGCACTTCCGGATCCACACCAACCCCAACACCACCCTCAGAGGAACACTCATCTACAGACCCCCCGGACCCCGAGCTCAATTCAGCAACTCCATCGCCGACCTCGCCAGCACCCACTCGCCTCCACGGACTACATCCTCCTCGGGGACCTGAATTTCCACCTCAAGAACAACAACAACGCCAACTCCGCTACCCTGATCGACAACCTTGGCCTCAGACAACTCATCACGCACCCACCCACGCCGCTGGCCACAAGCTGAACCCCGTCTTCTCCACAGGCACCCACGTCACCTTCGAACACACCATCAAACTCCACTGGACCGACCACCGCTGCATCCATTTCACCTTCAATAAACCAACCACGCACCACCGCACCCAACAGCTACCTCGCCGCTGCTGTAGCAAAGTCACCGAAGACCAGCTGATCACCACCCTCGCCCAAAACCCACCCACCGACCCCACCAACCCAGAAACCGCAGCCCGCAACCTCAGACATTGGATCGACAACTGCGCCAACACCCTCACCCCACTCAAGAAACCCTCCAACAACCACACCAGCAAGAGAGCGACTTGGTTCACCGACGAGCTGCAGACCTCCAAACGCGCATGCCGGAAACTGGTGAAGATATGGCTCCACAAACGCACTTTGGACATCCACGCAGCCCACAAGGACGCCCTCCGCAGACATCACCACCTCATCAGATTAGCTAAGAGATCCTCCTTCAAAGACCACCTGCTCAGCACGGACGAACTCGCCCCGCCGAGGACCCCGCCCAGCAGACCCGGCAGCAAGAAGGCCCCATGGTTCACCGACGAACTCAAGAGCTCCAAGAAGAACTGCCGAGCCCTCGAGAAAGCCTGGAGAAGGGAACCAACACCGGACAACATGACCACCCTCAAGCTTGCCACCCGGAAGCACCACCAACTGATCCGCGCCACCAAGAAAACTGCATTCAAGGACAGGCTGGACAACAACGCACACAACTGCAAGGAACTCTTCCACATCGTGAAAGAGCTCTCCAACCCCAACGCCGGAAACAACGACATCACCGCTTCGCAAGACCTCTGCAACTCCCTCGCCTCCTACTTCCACAACAAGATCGCGGACACACACAACAGCTTCAGCACTCAACCGACGCACGCCACGACCGCACCAACGCCCCCCACCACCACCCTCCGCGCCTGGACTCCGATCAGCATCGAAGACACCGTCCGCATGATGAACTCCATCCACTCCGGATCTCCGACCGACCCCTGCCCTCACCACGTCTTCAAGAAGGCCGACGCTGTCATCGCACCCCACCTGCGGGACATCATCAACAACTCCTTCGACACCGCCACCTTCCCGGAGAGCTGGAAGCACGCCGAACTCAGCGCTCTACTAAAGAAACCTACAGCGGACCCCACCGAACTCAAGAATTACCGCCCCATCTCGCTCCTCCCGTTTCCAGCCAAAGTCATCGAGAAGACCGTCAACAAACAGCTGGCCGCCTTCCTCGAGACAAATGGATCCCTCGACCCCTCACAGTCTGGCTTCCGAGCCAACCAAAGCACAGAGACCGCCCTCATCGCTGCCACCGACGACATCCGAGCCCTGATGGACAACGGAGAAACAGCGGCCCTCATCCTCCTAGACCTCTCCGCGGCATTCGACACTGTCTGCCACCGCACCCTAGTGCAGCGCCTCAGCAACGTCGGAATCCAGGAGAAGGCACTGGAATGGATCATCTCCTTCCTCGACGGAAGAACACAGAGAGTCCGACTACCACCGTACAAGTCAGAGGCCACCAAAATCATCTGTGGCGTCCCTCAAGGATCCTCGCTGAGCCCCACCCTCTTCAACGTCTACATGAGCCCCCTCGCGGCCATCGCACGCCAACACAACCTCAACATCATCTCCTACGCCGACGACACCCAGCTGATCCTCTCCCTGACCAACGACCCCACCACCGCCAGAGCCAACCTTCACGAAGGGATGAAAGACGTAGCCGAGTGGATGACAACCAGCCGCCTGAAACTGAACTCGGACAAGACGGAAGTCCTCATCCTGGGCTCCTCGCCCTCCGCCTGGGACGACTCCTGGTGGCCCCCGCCCTGGGCACCGCACCCAAACCGACAGACCACGCACGCAACCTGGGCTTCATCCTGGACTCCTCCCTCTCCATGACCAGACAGGTCAACGCCGTCTCCTCGTCGTGCTTCAACATCCTGCGCATGCTACGGAAGATCTTCCGGTGGATCCCCACCGAGACCAGGAAGAAGGTCACCCAGGCCCTCGTCACCAGCCGACTGGACTACGGCAACGCCCTCTACGCCGGAACCACCGCCAAGCTCCAGAAGAGACTCCAGCGGATCCAGAATGCCTGGGCCAGACTCATCCTCGACATCCCACGACACAGCCACATCTCCGGACATCTGAGAGACCTGCATTGGCTCCCCATCAACAAAAGAATCACCTTCCGTCTCCTCACCCACGCACACAAAGCCCTACACGATCAAGGCCCGAGCTACCTCAACAACCGCATCAACTTCTACGCTCCCAAACGCCACCTCCGATCAGCCAGTCACGCCCTCGCCGCCGTCCCCCGCATCCGGAGAACGACAACAGGAGGAAGGTCCTTCTCCTACCTGGCCGCCAAGACCTGGAACTCCCTCCCTCCCGACCTGCAGCTGACCCAAGACCACCTCTCCTTCAGGAAGAAGCTCAAGACCTGGCTGTTCGAACAGTAGCAGCACCTCCCCGCCCCCCCCCCAAGCGCCTTGAGACCCTGCGGGTAAGTAGTGCGCTCTATAAATGTCTTTGATTGATTGATTGATTGATTGATAACAACGCACACAACAGCAAAGAGCTTTTCAGCATCATAAAGGAACTCTCCAACTCCAGCTCCAACGCCAACGACATACCAACCTCAAAAGAACTGGGCAACTCACTGGCCATCTTCTTCCACCGCAAGATCGCTGATCCATGACAGCTTCAACACCATGACCGCCCGACTACGCCAGACCCCACCTCCCCTGTGAACACCAGCAGCGCCAACCGCCTGACCTCCTCGTCCAACGTCAATGACAACGAGACACGCAAGGTCATGAACTCCATCCACTCAGGATCTCCGTCGGGCCTGTGCCCACACCACGTATTCAACAAAGCAGACGGTGCCATCGCACCACAACTACAGAAGGTCATCAACACCTCCATCGAAACAGCGACATTCCCGGAAAGCTGGAAACATGCCAAAATCAAAGCCCTCCTAAAGAAGGCCAAGGCGGACCCCAAGGACCTCAAGAACTTCCGGCCCATCTCCCTGCTCCCGTTCCCAGCGAAGGACATCGAGAAAATCGTCAACATTCAACTGGCCCGCCACCTGGAAGACAACAACATCTTGTACCCTTCCCAGTCCAGAGTTCAGACGAAACCACAGCACAGAGACAGCCCTCATGGCCACCACAGACGACATCAGGCACCAACTAGACAACGGCGAAACATCAGCCCTCATCCTCCTGGACCTGTCAGCCACCTTCGGCACAGTCTGCCATCGCACTCTAAAGACATGCCTCCTAGAAGCCGGAATCCAAGAGAAGGCCCTTGACTGGACCACGTCCTTCCTCTCCGGCAGAGCCCAGAGCGTCCGCCTCCCGCCCTTCCGATCCGAGGCCACTAACATAATCTGTGGCGTCCCCCAGGGCTCAGCCCGATGCTGTTCAAGGTCTACATGGCCCCCTCGCACAAGTGGCCCGCCAACACGACCTCAATATCATCTCCTACGCTGACGACACCCAGCTTATCCTCTCCCTCACCAAGGACCCACACAGCGCCAAAACCAACGTCCATGAGGGAATGAAGGCTGTCGCCGACTGAATTCGGAACAGCCGTCTGAAGCTGAACTCGGACAAAACAGAGGTACTCATCCTCGGACCCACCCCCTCAGCTTGGTAAGACTCCTGGTGGCCGACCACCCTGGGAAAAGCACCGACACCCACCAACCATGCACGCAACCTAGGATTCATCCTCAACTCCTCCCTCTCCATGTCTAAACAGGTCAACACCGTCTCCTCCTGCTGTTACAACACCCTCCACATGCTCCGGAGGATCTACAGGTGGATCCCGACCAAAACAAGAAAAACTGTGACACAGGCCCTCGCCAGCAGCAGACTGGACTACGGCAATGCACTCTACGCAGGAATCCCAGCCAAACACCTAAGACGACTACAATGCATCAAAAACGCCTACCCCCGACTGATCGTCAATGTCCCCCGCCGCAGCCACATCACCCCCCACCTGAGAGACCTACACTTGCTCCCCGTCGACAAGAGAATCACCTTCAAGCTCCTCACCCACGCACACAAAGCACTCCACAACGCCAGACCAGCCTACTTGAACAGCAGACTCAGAGTTCTACACCCCCACCCAACTGCCCTGCTCTGCCAGCCTCACCCTCGCCGCTGTTCCCCGCATCCTACAAACAACCTCCGGTGGCAGTTCCTTCTCCTACCTCACCGCCAAGACTTGGAACACCCTCCCTACCCACCAACGGCAGACCCAAGACCTACTCGCCTTCAGAAGACTCCTCAAGACCTGGGTCTTCGAGCAGTAGGGGCAACCCCTCCCCTCTGCACCTTGAGACCCTCACTGGTAAGTAGAACGCTTTACAAGTACTCTGATTGATTAATTGATTTTGTGATTTTGTGCAGAACAAAAAATCCCATATAAATAATATGAATGTAGGTTCAGTTATTTTTAAATTCTCTTGATTGGGTGTTTATTTATTTTTTCCATATTTAATTCATAACCCACATTTTCTTCACCTGTGATACCTGTTTAAGAAGATGAAGCTGGACCTTAATATCATTTATAACTCTCAAGAAGGTGGGGCTGAGGAAGATGTGCAAGGAGCGAAGTTTAACCTTGGAGAAAAGGACCACAAATGTGACTTTCAAATAGATCTCAGAGCCTATGAGGCAGTCCAAAGGGTGCAGGTAGCAACAGAGAGAAGGAGAACAATGACAATGAGGCAGAGGCAGGTACATGTGGAGGACGAGAATGAGGAAGGAGGTGGCATGGCCATCAGGTCCAGAGCTGCAGCAGGATGATGAGGAAAACCTGTCTACAGAAGCAATCTTCTCTGCCAAGAGAAGTGTGTCTTCCACCAGATTGTCCGTATGGAACTGGAGGACAGGAGAGCTGAGAGCAAGCTCAAACAGTGGCTGGTCAAGTTGAAATTGGCTCCAAGGAAGAGAAAGCCCGAAGCTGACAGTACCGTGGAGGAAAATAAACTTCTGTTGACTCTAGTGTCTATTGGAGACAGGTGGGTCCACATGCCCAATGATCTGGTGCCTCACTTTGTTGTGGGAGATGACATAGAAAAGTGGTTTGTTGCATATGAAGTCAGGTCGGAGAGGCATAAAGTCCCTGAGAAGGATTGGGGAGCCAGTCTCTGGAGTAACATACCCAATGAGGGGAAGGATTCACTGCTGGCTCTAAGGAAGAGTGACAGGATGCAGTACTCACTCATGAAGGAAGTCTTTGTCCGAAAGTATGGTCTCACCCCTGAGAAGCATAAGGTTGAAGTTCAGGGACAGACAGACGCTGCCCACTATTCTTGGGTAGATTACGAGGATTACTTTCCCAAGGCACTGGATGGTTGGGTGTAGGGCAGTGATTGTAAGTGATTATAATCAGCAATCCAATTGCAAGAGAGCAAATGATCATTAGTTATTTTCCCAAGCTGCTCCAACACCTGGTAGACTCTAAATTCACTTATCACAGAGAGCTTACATAAGAGGCAGACCACCTGAATCCATAAGAAAGTATCTGGGGGATTACCATAAGGGTAGGGAGGGGACCCACCAGAAGAAAGAGTGGGTTGAGACAAAAATAAAAATAAAAATAAAGAGTTCTTTAAAGGCCCCCGATACAGTTCTCAGGGAAGGATTCCCAGCCCCATCCTGAAAAGAAGAATGGTGGTTCAGGTCTGCCTCAGTGAGGGGTTGCCGGGTCTCTTCTGTTCCCAGTGGCTGCTTCTAGGGGTCTGGGCATTGCCTGTGGAGTCCTGGTGGTGTTGCTGCAGACTAAGGGAGATAGGGAAGTGCTGTGCAGGAGCCTCTGTTTTCTTGGCGAGTGCTGGGCATCAGACCCAGATTTCTCACCTCTCCCACTTGGTGTTGATTCAGTGCCTATTTTCACAGTACAGTAATGCACTATACGTCATGTCTAGCTCTGATGATGTATACGCAATGATGTAGCACTGCTTGGAGTCAAGACCGGACATCTTGCACTCTCTACTTTAAATCATTGTAACTCAACCCTTCTCTGTAGTAAGTGGAAGTTATTATTTTCAAACTACTCCTTCAGGGCTCCAAGGCTACCCCTGGCTGTCCAGCTTTGATTCACAACAGGCAGTCCGATGTCCACAAAAATAGCCCTACCTATTGTAAACAAGAGCTGCATGGAAATGTATTGATGTTGTGGTCTGATGTAACTTGCTCTGTTTTCAGATCTTGCCCACAGCCATTCATTCCCACTTAAACCAGTGTCCTGTCCTCCTCAAGGTCTTACATAGCCACTGCTGCTGCTCCCTGTCTTAGTGGTCCATCTGCTGCTGAGTCCTGATCTCCTCTCTGTATGATGAGTCATCTGTAGGTGCTGTTCTCTTTTCTCCCCTCATTTATGAGTCCTCACATGCTCTAAAATGTCCCTATGTCTCTTGTGTGTCTTCTGCAGCTGTTTCCTCCTCTGCCCTCCTGAACTCCTTCTCAACAGTCTCTAGGCACCTTGGGGGTGATTAGGCTGCGGCGGTCCCGCAACCTCAATTACGATGCGACCGCCACCGCGGTGGTCGCATCAGGTATTTTAACATTGCAGCGGGTGCTGCTGGCTGCAGCACCCGCCACAATGGTGAAATGCCATGTTGTGCATTGCCATGCACATCATGGCAGGAACCATGCGGGGCCTGCCACCTTGTGCATGGCAATGTAGGGGGGTACCATAGATACCCTCCAAGTGCAGCCCCCTACCACCCCCACCCCCTGGGGGCTTGCATCTGGCTCCCAAAGGATTTTCCCACCAGCCTTTCCATGGCATCATCACCGCCATTGAAAGGCCTTGAATGCCACACATCCTAATATGGATGGCGGCGCCTGCTCGGCACCGTCACCATATTGTGGCCCAAGTCTGCCAGGCCAGCAATTGGAACGATTGCTGACAGGTGGAATAGCAGTGGATTTACCCCCGACATTATAATATGGCGGGGGTAAATCAGGTTGCAATGGCGGGCGGATCACCACCGCCCGGCTGGCGGTGGCGATCCGCCCACCGTCCTAATCAATCTCCCTGTATACTCACCTAAATGATTAAAATGACGGCTCCTGGTGTTATGGTATTTATTTTTTGAATATTTATGTCTGTATTTATCCATATTTATTTGATGTCCATATTATTATTATTTACCTGTATTTATTTTGTGTTAATCAACACGTTGTTCCACTTTGTATATTTACTCATTTATTTCACTGATAAATATATATTTTTAGAATGAATCAGAGTCAATCAGAGTACTTGTAAAGCGTGCTACTTACCCGTGAGGTAATCAAGCCGCCGAGGGGGGGGGGGGGGGGGGGGGGGGGGGTCTGCTACTGCTCAAAGAGCCAGGTCTTGAGGAGTCTTCTGAAGGCTAGTATGTCTTGGGTCTGCCGTATGTGGGTAGGGAGGGTGTGCCAGGTCTTGGCGGCGAGATAGGAGAAGGATCTGCCACTGGAGGTCATTCATTGGATGTGGGGGACAGTGGCGAGGGCGAGGCTGGCAGAGCGGAGCTGGCGGGTAGGGAGGGGTGTGGAAGCTGAGTCTGCTGTTCAGGTAGGCTGGTCCGGCGTTGGGGAGTGCTTTGTGTGCGTGGGTGAGGAGCTTGAAGGTGATCCTCTTGTTGACGGGGAGCCAGTGTAGGTTTCTCAGGTGGGGGGTGATGTGGCTGCGGCAGGGGATGTTGACGATCAGTCGGGCAGAGGCGTTTTGGATGCATTGTAGTCATTGTAGGTGTTTGGGTGGGATTACTGCGTAGAGTGCGTTGTCGTAGTCCAGTCTGCTGCTGATGAGGGCTTGTGTCACCGTTCTTCTTGTTTCGGTGGGGATCCATTTGTATATCCTGTGGAGCATGCGGAGAGTGTTGTAGTAGGAGGAGGAGAATACGGCGTTGACCTGCTTACACATAGAGAGGGAGTAGTTGAGGATGAATCCTTGGTTGCGTGCATGGTCGGTGGGTGTTGGTGCTGTTCCCAGTGTGGTCGGCCACCAGGAGTTGTCCCAGGCTGGGGGGGTGGGTCCGAGGATGAGGACCTCCGTCTAGTCCGAGTTCAGCTTCAGACGGCTGCTCCTCATCCTGTCGGCGACGGCCTTCATTCCCTCGTGGAGGTTGGTTTTGGTGGTGTGTGGGTCCTTGGTGAGGGAGAGGATGAGCTGGGTGTCGTCGGTGTAGGAGATGATGTTGAGGTCGTGATGGCGGGCCACTTGTGCGAGGGGGGCCATGTAGACGTTGAACAGTGTTGGACTGAGGGATGAGCCCTGGGGGACGCCGCAGATGATGTTGGTGGCTTCAGATCAGAAGGGCAGGAGGCGGGCACTCTGTGTTCTGCCAGAGAGGAAGAACGTGGTCCAGTCAAGGGCCTTCTCTTGGATTCCGACTTCTAGGAGGCGTGTCTTTAGAGTGCAATGGCAGACCGCGTTGAAGGCAGCTGACAGGTCCAGGAGGATGAGGGCTGATGTTTCGCCGTTGTCTAGTTGGTGCCTGATGTAGACTGTGGCGGCGATGAGGGCTGTCTCGGTTCTGTGGTTTTGTCTGAATTTGGACTGGGACAGGTCGAAGATGGTGTTGTCTTGCATGTTGATGATTTTCTAGATGACCTTTGCTGGGAACCGGAGCAGGGAGATGGGCCGGAAGTTCTTGAGACCCTTGGGGTCTGCTTTGGGCTTCTTGAGGAGGGCGTTGATTTCAGCATGCTTCCAGCTTTCCGGGAATGTTGCTGTCTCAAAGGAGATGTTGATGATCTTCTGTAGTTGGGGTGCGATGATTGTGTCTGCTTTGTTGAATATGTGGTGTGGGCATGGGTCTGACGGAGATCCTGAGTGGATGGAGTTCATGACCTTGCGTTTCTCATCGTCATTGATGTTGGACCAGGAGGTCAGGTAGTTGGCGCTGGTGGTGTTCACAGGGGGGTGGAGTGTGGTGTGGTCGGGCGGTCGTGGTGTTGAAGCTATCATGGATATCGGCGATCTTGCGGTGGAAGAAGATGGCTAGTGGGTCACATAGTTCTTGTGAGGGCGGTATGTCGTTGGCGTTGGCGCTGGGGTTGGAGAGTTCCTTTACAATGCTGAAGAGCTCTTTGCTGTCGGGTGCGTTGTTATCCAAGTGGACCTTGAAGGAGGAACTCTGGGCTAATCTGATGAGGTGGTAATGTCTGCAAGTGGCGTCCTTGTGGGCTGAGTAATTGTCCGAATTGCCTAGTTTTAGTATTTGAAGCGGCCAAATATAACAATGCATTCGTGAAAATATTAGCATAGAAACAGGTGCCTAAATAGAGTTATTAAAGACATTTTGTCACTTTTTTTTATTTTCCATGCTGTTAATCCTCACAGGTATTGCCCTGCTTGCCCGGAATGATAGGATGGAGAGTCATGAAGAAGTAGACCAATTTTCTGTATTTTTCTGTTTTTTAAAGAGAAATCTTGAAGCCGTAATTAAAATGCAAGAAGACAACTTTACTTCCATTCTGCAGCACTTTAACTCCCTTCCTTGGGTATCTGCTTGAAACAAGCTTCTCTTGTGCTTTTAAATCTGTGCAAAGGCATCATTCGAATCAGCCCCAGCTCAATCAAGTGAGTTATGATGCATAATAGGAGCAGATGCTAATCACGTTCATGTATGAACTTGTTGAAGAGGTTGCACATGCTGGTCATATTCCCACATGCTAAATCACCACTAATCCTTTCTGAGTTGCGAAGTAGCATGCTATTCGCCGATAAAGTGCTCCAACACGCCATCAAAGGTAGCAAGCGCTTTATAAAAGCAATCCTTTTTCTGTCTTCTGTTCCACCACTATCCTTCTCAATCCAAATACCTGACTAAGATATCCACCATTTAAATGAATTTCATATTTACACTATACTGATTCACCACTAATCCTTTATGGGTTCTGGAGAAGCGTGCTACTCACCGAAAAAGCAATTTGACGCCTCATCAGGGGTAGTAAGTGCTATATAAATGCAATACAATACAATGCATCTGCACTGTTCACTTGTGTTAATAACTTTTATGCAATGTCTCGTGAGCTGTATAGATTTTTGTGCTACTGATTGTTTCTTGGTGCAAGTGTCCAGGAATGAACCTGGTTAGCAGTGAGTCTGGGAGAGGTTACATGGGTATTCAGGTTAGCTGCTGGAGTCTTTAGATATGCACAGGTGCCTGAGTGCATATGACAACATTTTTGTACGAAGATATTTGAGGGTGTCTGCTTTGAGGTGTTCATTAAATTCCGAAGGAGTTTATGATCCTCTGATAATGTTTGAGGATCTTCGAGTGTGTGAATGCTGATCACTGTGTAGTTGAGTGAACATTGTTTTTTTACTTTGTGTATCTGTTGGTCATCTGTGTGTCTTGTGGTATGTACTGAAGGATAACAGACTTTGATATCTGGTTGCATATCTAGGTGTATGGGGCACATCAGGGAGTACATGGTATGGGGATGCTTGACATCTAGGCTAATTTTGAGGTTAGCCGGTGAAGGGAGTGCGCTCCATCAGGATGACAGAGGGACCTCTGTCTGCCAAATATAGAGTTGTTTGCCAGTACTGTGGACTAGTCTAAATATATGCAAGAATTGGTATGACAGCGGTTCCTGTCAATGTTGTAAAAGTGTGACTGGTGGCTTTGTCAAACATGACAGACACCTTTCAATCTTTTAGAATGTTTTTATTTTTCAAAAACAAACTCCCAAAACAGGAGTTTGTTTTTTGAAAAGTGAAAAAGTAATGAGACGTACACCATTGGAGTTTTTTTCCTAAATGGATGGTTCTTTATTTTGTATATTTTCCTTTTGTGAAACACAGGAAAAAAGACACATAACACCATCAGGTCAAAATAGGGTAGATAGTTTTATGCACTTACCTAAGATGACCCCTATTCTGTAGGACCATCATAGAAGCATATTGGTGACAAAGTTTACATACTGGGCTCCATCATTGACATACTTAAGGTCCACATTTTTCTATATCAGGTGAACTGACCTTGAGTTTCATGGAGAGGGTACTCTATCCCCATTAAGACAGACTAGCCTTTCTACCAAACTCTAACTCATCCCCATTGTGTCTTAGAGAGCTGTCATAAAGTGAAATTGTACTTGGAGTGTGCACAGGATTGTACAAGCTCATGAAAGTCCTGAATACCTCCATGAGCTCAGACTGGACACAGCTAAAATGAGGTCCCTCCTGAAGAAACCATCTGCCGACCAAGCAGAATAGAAGAAACACCACCCATCTCCCTGCTCACCTTTCCAGCGAAGGTTCTTGATATGGCAATCACCGAACACCTGAAACACACTAACCTCCTAGACCCCTCTCAATCCAGATTCTTAGCCCCCACAGTACCAAGACAGCCATAATCGCAGACACTGTTGACATCTTGGCCCTCCTGGATTGCAGCAAAATGGCAGCCCCCTTCATCCTAGACCTGTCAGCTGCCTTTAACACCCTCTCCCATCACATCTTAATCAATGGACTCCACCACATCGAAATCCAGGGAGATGCCCTCAAATGGATAGCCTCATACATCACCAGAAGAACCTGGAGAATCCATGTCCCACCACTCACCTTGGAACACAAGAAGATTATCTGCAGCATCCCCCAAAGCTCATTCCTCAGCCCCACCCTCTTCAACATGTACATGACACCCCTGGCCAACACTATCAGATTGCAAAGACTTAACATTATCTCCTTCACTAATGATACCTATCTCATTCTGTCACTGTCAGAAGACGCCTCCACCACCGAGCCAACTTCCACAGACATATGAGGAATGTCACCAACTGAATGAAGGACAAATAACTGAAGCGCAACACAAACAAGACAGAAGTCCTCATCTTTGGGATCAACACCTCTCCATGGAACGGCACATTGTGGCCTGCTGAACTTTGCCCATCTTCTGCTCCAACAGACCATGGCCGCAACCTCAGCATCATTATGGATAGCAGGCTATCTATGAAGAAACAGGCAAACTCAGTCTCATCTGCCTGCTTCCACACCTTACACATTCTCCACAAGATCCTCATGTGGCTCCAAGTCAACACCAGAAGGCCCTCATCACCAGCAGGCTGGACTACTGGAACACACTCTACATAGGAATCACCCCATGCCTTCCGAAGAGACTAGAGACTATACCAATCTTAGCAGCAAAATTGGATGATGATCCAGAAGAGATGCCAGTTCAAGATGTTGATCCACGCATAACAAGCCCTTCACAACAAAGAACCAGCATACATTAACAAATGCATGGCCTTCCACAAACAGATCAGACACCAACGATCTGCCTCCCTCTTCCTCACAGACACTACCCTGGATCCGCAGTTGCAACATTGGAGGATGCTTTTTCTCACAACTCGCTACCAAAGCCCGGAACGACCATCCTCTGCACCATAAAACCTCCTCATCGCTCCTGCAATTTAGTAAAAGACTCAAGACCTGGCTGTTCGATTCAACAAATCACCATGAAGCAGTAAGCAGCTCTAGGCACCTTGAGACCCCCACTCGGGATTTGCTACTCTTTAAAAATTCTTCATTAATTGATTGCTAATGGTGTGCATCAGTATATGTTTTGGGACAGTGGGCATAATTTGGCATTTGTGTTTATTTATTTATTTATTTATTTAAAAGGTTTTATTTAGCACTAGCTGGACTCAAGAGTATCAGAGTGCTTACAGGATTTGGTTAAACATAATAACAGACACAACTTAGTACAATTCAGAAAATAAGGTTAGGCAGCTGAACGTTAAGAATGTTTTTAGTTCGAAAGATCAAAATCATGTATCAAATTGAAGATAGTAGATCAGGAAGACAGATAGGAATTATATAGTATGTCAGTAGATGGAAAGGTGAGAGATTGAGGTACATTTGTGGATTTGTGGAAGGGAAGGAGGAGGTGACTATAAGTAACGGGGGCCAGAATAAACATTGTATATGGGAGGAGTTCATGGCCAGAGACAGTACGTATAATTAAGAACTCCAGTATTTGTTGAGAAGGAGCAGCTTGAGGTCTTTTTTAAAGCTGGGGTAGGAGGGGTTACAACGTAGATCTTTCTATTCTATTCTATTCTATACGGAATTTGTTAAGCGCGCGGTCACCCAGGGGTTTCATGGCGCTGACGAAAGCAGATGGTAGATGGTAAGTGATGGGGCAGATGGTATATTGCTCTAACCGTACGCTTGTTTGAATAGCCAGGTCTTCAAGGCTCGTCTGAACTCTGTCAACTTGGTGCAGCTCCGGATGGACAAGGGCAAAGAGTTCCAGGTCTTTGGGGCGAGATATGCGAAGCTGGATCCGCCGAGTCGTTTCTTTTTAAAAGTCGGCACCGTGAGGAGGGACAGATGGGTGGAGCGAAGCTCGCGGGTAGGTTCATATTTGTTAATGAGTTGGTTGATGAACCTGGGGCTCTTTCCGTGAAGAGCCTTGAAGATTAGGCAGCCTGTCTTAAAAGTGATCCGATGGGTGATGGGGAGCCAATGGAGGGAGGCCAACAGAGGTTTGGCGGACTTCCTGCGATTGCTCTTGAATATTAATCTGGCTGCTTGGTTTTGAGCAATCTGCAGGCGTTTGGCGATGGTGAGGGGAAGGCCCAAGTAGGTAGAGTTGGAAAAATCCAACCGCGAGAGAACCAATGCGAGCACCACCTGGAGAAGAGTATTCCACCTGGAGAAGAGTATTCCAGATAGAAGGCGCGTTACCGGAGAATTAGCGAGATTGAGTTGATTTATTTTTTAGCAGAGGAGGGACTAGGACAAGAGCGTTAGTGCTCCTCAATGTTCTAGTGCACCCAGGTTTTTGAAGTTTGGCAGAGAGGTAGGAAGAGGTATTTTGGTGAAGGACTTTGTGTGTGATGCAGTAGGTGGATCTGCCTTCCATCGGAAGTCATTTGAGGTTTTTGAGAACAAGGGAGATGTGATCGTATCGCTTATAGTCAGAAATAAGCCTGGCAGAGAGGTTAAGAACGGATTTGATAGGGGCTAGGTGGACGTTAGGGGTACCAGCAAGAGTGGCGTTACCATAGTAAATTCTAGACAGGACTAGTGATTGTACAACTGATTTAAAGTCATCTGCTGGAATGTAGGGTTTATTTTTTTTTGAGGTGATGTAGAGTGAAGAGAGCACCTTTTGCTGAGTATTTTATATGGGGAGTTAGAATGAGGTTCTGATCAATGCTAATGCTGAGGGATTTGACCGAGTTGGAGAGGACGAGAGAGCAGTTGAGAGCTTTAATGTCCGTGATCCAGTGTTGAATAGGAAGCGAGTTGTTCTTGGAAGAGATAAGGAAGATTTCCTTTTTTGGGGGTTTAATTTGAGGTGGTTTTGATGGAACCACAATTGAATCTTGGTCAGGGCATCGCTAAAATGTAAAATGTCGTCATGGGATTTGATCTTGTAGTATAGTTGTGTGCATCGGTTTAGAGGTGATAACTGATTTTTGCTTGTTTAAGAATAAGGGTGAGGGGTTCCATGAAGAGGTTGAGTGGAGTGGGGGAAAGAATAGAGCCCTGTGGAACGCTCAAGGAAACAGGTTGAGGTTTAGAAAGGAAGCCGCTGACTTTAATTTGTTGCGTTCTATTTTGGAAATAAGAGGTGAACCACTTGAGAACATCACTGTCAAAGCCGAAACGGTCTTTGAGAATATTGAGTAAGGTGACATGGTTAACAGTATCCAAGGTAGCAGAGAGGTCAAGAAGAATGAGGAGGGAGGAATTGCCTTTGTCCAGGGAGCATTGCATGTCATCGATAATGTTGAGCATTGCTATTTCCATGCTGCATCCCTTTCTAAAACCTGATTGGAAAACGTCCAAGAGGTTGAATGAGTCGATGTGTTTGCCCAACTGTATCATGACACATTTTTTGAGGGATTTGGAAAAGAAAGGGAAGGTTGGAGATGGGCTGCAGGTTGTTTAGATTGTTGGGGTCACCCGCTGTATTTTTGATGATTGGGGTCGTTTGGCCTAGTTGGAGGGAAGCAGGAACAATTCCAGTGGTAAAGGACTAGGTGATGATATTGGTCTATAATGGGGCAATGATGTGTTTTAAATCTTGTATCAAATGAACTGGAAGTGGATCTCTGGTATGCAAGGATGGTTCATGCTGAGGACATCACTTTCTGATACTGGAGAAAAATCATTCCATGAAGCATTATTTTTTAGCTGGGGGCGGTAAGGTAAGGTTCATGATGGGTGATAGAGAGGTGGAGTTGGGAGGAATCAGTGGGGAGGAAGGGAGTGGAAAAATGCACAGGGGTAATGTTAAGGAGGGGGGGTTGACTATGTGGTAGGGGAGTTAAGGCAAAGGATTGGTCAATCTTAGTGACTTTATCAGAAAAGAAGCTAGCAATTTCTTCACACCTCTCAACCGTAGCTATTATTTAGGGGGGGCTGAGGTAGTTTGGTTTTTGACAATGTTAAAAAGCTACTTAGGGCAATTTCTAGCCAGATCAAGTTGTGAACGGAGGAAGGACGCTTTTTCGTTAAAGATGTGTTTTTTGTAGTTGGCCCTAGCAGCTCTGAGGAGGACAAGATTCAAGGTGGAAGGTTGTTGCCTCTAAATGCGTTCAGTCTGCCTGAGAGCGCGTTTCTCTTTATTTAGGTCAGAATTGAACCAAGGTTTGGAGGGAATAGTTTTTGGGAGTTTTAATTTGGCTGGGGCAATTTGGTCAAGGACTTCAAGGATAGAGTTATTGTAATGTTCAGTAAGACCAGCGGCGCTTTGGGAGAGAGGGGAGAGCTGTAGTCGAGCTTTTATTGTAGATTCTAGCTCGCCTGGAGGAATAAGGTGAAGATTTTGGGTTAGCTTCTTTTGTTTGCTAGTGCAAGAGGGAGTAGGGGGCATAGAGCTGTTAATGGTGAAGAGGATGAGGTGGTGATCTGACCAGTCAATGTGGATGATGAGGGAAAGAGAAGCCAGTACCTTGCAAGTGATAATAGCATCAAGGGTGGCTCCTTTGGAGTGAGTTGGAGAGTTGCAGAGTTACGTCAGGTCACTGATGTCAAGTAAGTCATTAATGAGGTTAACTGCAGGGTCGTTGGTTTTGTTCCAATGGAGGTTAAAATCCCCTCGAAAGAGGTTTCTAGATTTGGAGAGCGATGATTGAATAAGGAGATCCGACAACTCCTCAGCAAAGGAGAGCGGGTTTCCTGGGGGGTGGTAGATATTATGCAGGCAGATAGTAGGGGAACCCTGTACTGTGAGTTCACTACCAAGGTATTCAAAAGAGGATAGGTCATGGTGGTTACAGGTGAAAGTTTACGTTCTTCTTTATAAATTATAGTGAGGCCCCCTCCAATTTTATCAAGTCTGTCTTTTCTGAGGACAGAGTACCCCGAAGGGAGGAGGTATATCAAGGATTGATGAGGAGTGGGAGTTGAGTCACGTTTCAGTCAAAAAGGTGATGTTGATGTTTACACTGAGGAAGGTTTCAGCGATTTCTGTTGTGTGACAAGAGGCCGACTGGCAATTAAGCAGCATGCAGTTGAGGGGTTTAAGGTCGCTAGATTTTGACGAGGAACAAGAGTGGATAGAAGTGAGTTGTTGTGGGAGTCTGGGTGAAACTGGGGAAGATGGGATCCTACTAATTCCCATGATCACTTGGATAGATAAGTGAGGTAGGGGGGGAGTTCGTAGTTGAATTGGAGAGTGGGTACATTTTATTGAGGTCAGCGAGGTTATGGGGAAGATGGCTCAGGAGGGGGAGGGATGAATGAGCTAATACTGCCTGTCAGTATAGGAGGAGAAACAGGAGAGAACGGGAACATGTTAATTCCCGAGATCACTGGGATAGATGCATAAAGTGGGGGGAGTACGAAGTCGAGGTGGAGAGAGGGTAAACTTTATTGTGGTGATAGAGGTAAGGTGGAAGATGGCCCAGGAGGAGGGGTGGGCTGAGTGAACTATTACAGTCAGTAATTCCAGAAGGAGAGTTGACGATAAAGGAAATAATTCCTTGGTTATAGGGTTCATGGTAAGTTTGTGAGGGGACTGAGGAGTAGGTGTGATTGGGAGGGTTATTAGTAGTGAGGAAGGAGACATCTTTTCTGAGGGAAGAGAGTTCTAATACGAGGGTCAAGAGGTGCAGTTCAATGTTGAGAAGTGATTGGGTAAGAAGTGTGATAGGGAGGGGGACAAGGAAATCAGGAAGGAGGTGTGAAAAATCCATTTGGTCGTGGTGGAGGTCTAGTATGTGGGAGAGGAGAAAAGCCAGGAGGGGGGAGAAGATGGGAGTTGAGGTAAGGAGGTGGAGTTGGAGTCGGAGTAGAGGGGTGAGAGGGTGGGTTCCCAGAATTAAAATGGAGGTTACGGTTAGTAAGGAGAGCCTGGGAATTGAATTTGGGAGTGTTTGGTAGATAATGGGGAGAGGGGATTACAGGATAAGGAATTGGGGAGATTGGTGGAGCTGTTGGGGAAGCACGGGGCAGTGTTAAATGGGGAGGGTGTAGGTTTTGTGTGACTGAGGGCATTTTTGTAAGGTTACAGAGAGGAAAGGTGAATGGAGTAGATCGCGGAACGAGTGGGGAGTTGTTATTAGGCAGAGGGAGTTGAGAGGGAGTCAATAGAAAGGGGGGATGCTGGCGAGGTAGTAGGGAGTTGAAATTGGGAAGCAAGGCTTTCATTATTAGTTATAGAATTGAGAGCTGGTGAGGTCGTGTGAAAGTAGATAGGGGAATCAGGACTTTCAATTAAGGTTAATGAGTCAGGGAATGGATGAGAGGGGGTCATGGTGTGCGGGGACAGGAAGGTATCTTGCAGTTTGGAGGCTGGGAGGTTAGTGTTAAGTGTAGGAATAATGTTTTGGGATAGTGAACTGAAGTGTTGTTCAAAAATGGTGAGGTGTTTTTCAGACACTTGAATAAGTATATTACCTGATTTGAATAAAGAGATCTCAATTTCACCAGGAAATGAAGATGAGGTAGTGGTTGAGAGTTTCTGACCATATGGAATTTGTGATAGGGAGGTGCCGGAGAAAGATGGTTTTCCATTTAGATGGGCGTTTGGTGAAGAAGATATAGTTAGTTGTTATGATGGAGGTTAGGCTACTGTAGTTGTCTACAAATAATGTTTCTTGGTGGTGTATAAGAATATTTGTGTTTAACATTTTTCTCACAGTTTTTAGAAAGGTTAGAAGGGTAAAGGATGGACCACAAGTTAGGGCTGTGTCTAATGATGGGTGATTCTAGCATCAAGGGAGTATGTATGAGGGGAGGCATGATGTGTTAGTTGAAATAGAACGGAGGATGGGAGGAAGATGTGCGGGGGTAGATTGGGGTGGCATGCAGTGGTGCAGGGGAGTAAGAACACGGGAAAGGAACAGTGAGGATGTCTGCGAGAGGTAGAATTTTCAATGGAACGTGAAGGTCGCGCAGGAAGGAAGATTGGAGCGGTGGGCAATACAATATGGTGGTGGTGTGGGAGAAGGGGGGAATTCCAGGGGAAGAGGTAGTAGACAAGGTCACAGTGAAAAGAGAGAGGGGAAAGTGGGAGATAGGTTCAACAAGGAGAGAAACTAGTCGAGAGGACAGGCAATCCTATAGATAGAGAGACCAGTGAGGCAAGAGGCAAAGAAAATAAATCAGAAAAATACAAATTTACAAGATTCTCATTAGAACCAAAAAGATAAAGTGAGGAAGATTATTACGCGTGCAAATTTAAAATTACACATTACAGTTTCAACACATAATTTGAGGTAGACCATTAATAGTGCATGAGAAGGAAATGCAACAATTAGTACCAAAAATAAAAGATAAAATAGGGTAGGCCATTATGAGTGCCTGATTGGCAATAAATAATAATTAGCACTTTCCGCAGAAATTGTGCCAATAGGAAGAGAGTGTGAGGAGGTCACCAAGCCACAGGGGTGTCCTTCTGTTCTCAAGAACCAGCAACCTCAATGAAAAAAAAAAACATTTTCGGACCAAGTACCGACGTGCAATCTGCAAAATGTGCATTAAAGTTCAATCTGAAATGCTCTTGTTTCCATAGCGAAATTCAGATGACCAGAGAGAGGACATTGCGATTTGCAAAGGGAGGGTTAAGTGACTCGTGTGAGGTCTCAGCTTCTTTTCACGTTAATTTTTCCCGAGCGGGCGCCATATTGGAATCAGGTGCCACTCGTTTCTATTCCTAGTTTCAGGCTCTATTGCTGGGGTTTAGAGGTCAGTGGCAAGAAATCCTTTGTTGTGGCGTAGTTTCCTCGTCCTTACTCCCCGACTCCCCCATGGGGCTGATGTAAAGTATGCTGCGAAGTGCTCCCGTCCACGCTGTGGCATGAAATGGTGGCCAGAGCTTCTCCCGCCTCACCTCACCAGCACTCACTGGATCGCCGACCTCCGGTTGTCTCCTGTGCTCTTTCAGGTGCTGCCAACCTACCGCTCAGTGTACTCCGTGATTGAGCCCTGGAGCACAGCTCTCTACCCACTTCTCAATAGTGCTGTCCGACACCAGGGGGTAGCGATGAGCGAGGAGCAGGGCACAATCGTCATGACCCTGGCCGTAATTCCCGCTACAACCAGCAACAGTAGAATCTTTCAGAGGCCCTTGTCACTGCCAGTAGCAATTTGAGTAAAAAATATTTTGATCGACCTCCAGCCGATGTCTGGCAGTTGAGTACTAATGTGCCCGAGAATGTGCTTGACAGAAATGTCCCAAGCATCTTATAACAATGGCACAGGGTCTTTGTGCATGACTGTGTATCAGTGTATCATGACTGTGCTTGAGCATTCATGATTGTTCTTGTGCATGAATGTCGGGATTAAGATTAGATGGCAACAGTGTTTCTGAGAGCACTAGTGCAGCTTTTTTGGGAATTGAGATCCTGAATACATCTTTAGGATTCATAGAAGTGAGTTTGTGTCTACTGATTTACATAGACTTCAGCATCTGTCAGTTTGTGTATGAGGGTGAATGTTTAAGCATTGTTGTTTCATAGAGGCACACATGTCCTATTATGCATATCAGTGGTTTGTACTTTGCAGTGTTGTTGAGTTATGCATGGGAGTTGCTGCAGGATTCTGCGGAGTCACAGAACTATTCTTGGAATCATGGAACCTTAGAAGGAAGGTTGAGAACCGGGCCTTACAGGCCGAGCGGCGCAGGGCAACCCTTAATCTCCGGGTTCACCTGCCTTGTCAGACAGAGACACGAGACACTCTGTTGGGCGTAGAAAATCGGGTTTATTAGCTGCAGTCAAGCACAGTTATCCAAGAAGTAACAAATAGGTTCTTAGGAGACTGCCACTTCAATCCGTGGCGCACAGTCTTTTATAACGCACATATTTATAACATACACTACTGGCCATTAGAAAAAGTTTGAAAACAAGCTATCGAATATCTAAAATACACCCTTCCTTTAGGCCCTGTGCTCACCCCTCCACTCAAGTTAATCAATGCTGGTGCCTGTAATCCAATTTGCAGGTGGCAGGACATGTTCGTATGCCTCAAAAGATAGTTGTGTAACAAGAGAACACAAGGAGAGAATAGCGAAGGCCAGTCGGATAAGATAAAGTAAGGAAAGAATAGAAAACCCAAACAGTCGGTCGAGACAGGGATCAATCAGCCCAGACATGGATTAACGAACTCGGCCAGACCCTGACATCGGTTTCGTAAACAAGGGTAAAGGAGTTACTCTTTAACAGGAGAGACACGTAGCAGCTAAGAAAAGCAAAAACTCTTTGTTTGCCGTGCTGCCTGAGAGAGGGCAACACAAAATTGCGACGAACCACAAAATAGCGGCTAAATACGGGACGAAGTCAGAAATCGAAGAACCTCAGACCCCCCTTTTGCCACTACTCAGGCAAAACACCAGGGACTCAAGTCAGTCTGAGTCGATGTCAATGGCCATGAGGTCATCGAGCTGTTGCTGCAGCATCATTCTAATATTCTCTGTCTTCTGTGACACAGGCTTTGGGACACACATAATGGCACAAAGACCACAGATGGCAGGTCCACACTGTACACAGAGACAACAGGAAATAATTATGGCAAAACCATTCCAAGGAATGTTAATATCTTCCATCCCCAAGTGGACAGTAGTCCCCAAAACCATTCTATTACAGACCAATCTCCCGTGTCCTGAAGTATAGACTCAGAAATGATATGTAACTTGATATGTAACTTAGAAATGGCTTGGTATACTGTAGGGGCATTATCAGGAATGTAAATGCAGCAACTAGACCCGATCAATTTACAGACTCCTCCTCTATCTGCAAGGACAATGTAAAACCATTCGGTTTTGCAAAGTCATAAGGCGATCCGCCTGAAGTTCAGCTGTCAGATTACTCAAGGCTCCAGAGGTTACATTTATGGTAGCCTCAACAACCCGAACCAGTTGTCTAATGTCCCTACTATTGGCCATTGGGCCCCAGAAAGAAAGTAACCCTTTAATAAAGTCACCTCCTTCTTGTCCTGCTGTGTCTTTCGAGTCAATAACTCCCCTGCCATATCTCTTCCTATGATGACCTGAAAGAGCAGTGCATGTTGGAGGAAGAAGAAAAGCCACATAACAGGTTCCTGAAAAGTAGGTAGGAAGCCATGTGTAGGCTCTGTCATGGCAGATAAAATAGGTGCCTTGTGATGGCACTAACGGTGACGAGATCTGAGGCGTATAAACATAAGTATGGGAACAAACACTCTTCTCCTGCTGATTTTTGACATTCTGGCCATTAATTTGTAGACAGAAATTACCTCGATGAGGTACAGTCCAAATTGGTGGGGATCTCCCTCGTCTAGCCTTGTCTGTATTGGCTAATAACGTAACGAGTCACATTCCAGCCATCATATGCTTTTTTCTCATCACCGGGAATCTTACTAATCTCAGCGATCCTAGCCATAGCCACTATTCCCTTTATCAAAGAACTGTGACTAAAAACTGCTCGACCACCATATGGACTACCAGGAGGATACCGCAGTTGGTTCTGATAAACATTAGAGAACATTGCCAAATAAACCCAAGCGGAGCCTTCATAAGAAAATGGAAGGACTATATATGGGATCCCTCTCTCTATATTATGGGGCATAAGCCCACAGACCCAACAATCAGTGGTATTCATTACGAGTTGATGCTAATGCAATAACTGATTATTGTAGTATTGAGTTCTCCTAATTTGCTCGTGATCTGGGAGTGTATGGAACTGACGGGAGGCAGTAGTAGAAAAAGGCAAGGAAACAGAAGTAGAAACAGGTGCTTGCTGCATTGTGTGGATAATCCATCCCACACAAAACAATAAAATACATAAAAATATTATAATACACAAAGTTACACCGCATGGAGTAAACAACATTTTCTTATATTTTCTTTTCATATTAACATTCTTATCATAACATTCCACTTCAATATCCATTATTCTAAAGCGTTGCTCACAGCAATCTTCCTAGATCACTTAGCTGTGGTTGTTAGCCATCCTATGACACTGCAAGTCCTGCAGACCTATGTCACTACTCAGGTCACAGCCTAAGACTCATACCGTGACCCCGCAACTTGACGAATAGTGGAAAAAGAAAAAGTCTCTTGAAAAAAATTGTAATCAGAAAAAGAAAAATTCAATTGTCTCTCATTTATCGGGGTCTTAAATTGTACTTTTAGTCTTATAGTCTTATTAGGGATCGATTGTTCCTTAAACAAAGAGATCTGGATTTGTTTTGTTCAATCATAGATGTGATGGTACAGCCTCTTGCAACATGTCGTCGTCTTCCTTCTCAGAGCTTGTCCAGTCCAGGCGTTCACTACTGAAAGGTACGAAATGAGGGACCGTTTCGCTCTCATTATCACCTACACCCTCTCGGACCCACTGGTCATAAGGCAAAGGCAAGGGTACCCTCTTACAGTGCACGCCATGGACCCAGTTTTTCTTTCCGACAACCTTCACTGCTGTACGTGTCAAGAGGAGCACCTGTTGCGGCGGGCCCCAGCGAGGTTCCAATTCTTCTTCCTCTGAAAATTCTTCAGACAGACAAAGGTTGGATTGAATGACCTGGATCTGTGGAAGCCTCCGGCAAAGCGGTTTGAACCTGTTGATGAATAACACGTAATTTAGTGGTGAGGTCATGCAATTAATCAACCAACATTGGGTATTGGATATCAAAGTACTTTTTAGGTCGAGGGACTCCCCAGACATTAGATGGGCGCCCAAAGATGACCTCATACGGACTAAGGGCCATATGTGGAAGCCCTAATACCGGTCGGAAACAGCCGATTTCGGCCATTTCCGACCGGTATTAGGGTTTTCAGATGTAGGGGGCTGAAAAATACAGAATCAGTATATTTACCAATTCGGTAAAATTACCGATTTGGTAAATTACCGAATCGGTAAATATACCGATTCTGTATTTACAAATGTAGGGGCACAGTTTACAGTGCCACAGGGCCTTAAGAGTCTGTATTTTACCACCCAATCCTATTGGGTGGTAAAATACCGAATTCAGGTGTGCATGCACATCTGTGCATGCACACCTGTGCAATGTGACACACAGACATGCCCTTAGGGCATGTATGTGTGCCACATTGCACACAAGCCTGTACTTGGGGTGCTAGAGGGTGTCAAAGTGACACCCCCTGCACCCTTGCAGGATTCGGTATTTACCGATTCTTTAAATACAGAGTCGGGATTTCCCATTGATTCCTATGGGAATCAAAGGGAAATACCGATTCTGTATTTACAGAATCGGTAAATACCGAATTTTACAGATTCGGTAATTCAGATTTTAAAATTACCTAAATCTGCCCCCTTCCCATTTATAGACTCTTAAATACCGAATCGGTAAAAGTCTGTAAATGGGAATTACCTACATCTAGCCCTAAGTCCTAAACAAGAATGTATAGTAGTTCTCGTAGGTAAAAGTGCCAAAGGCAAAGCATCAGGCCAAGCAAGACCCGTGCTAGCCTAAATCTTCGCCAGTTTGAGCTTGAGAGTGCCATTATAGCACTCTACTAAACCCGCCGACTGAGGGTGGTTTGCCGCATGGAATTTCTGCCTAATACCAAGACCTGGACACACCTTCTGCATAATTTGGCCTACAAATTCACTCCCATTGTCAGACTAGACAATGCGCGGCAAACCAAACCTCGGGAAAAACTCTTTCTAAAGGACGTTGGCAGTAGACAAAGCAGTATTGTCCTTTAGGGGGTAGGCCTTTATCCATCTGGAAAAGGCACACACCACCACCAGAACATACTTGAGGTTATTACAATGATCTATATGAATGTAATCGATTTGTAATAACTCAAAAGGATACGTAGGGGGAGCAAAATGACCTGTTGGAGTTGGGGTTCCCTTTCCTGGATTAAGCATTAGACAAACAATGCAATGCTTCACCACATTTTCTTCACAGTTAGGAATTCCTTCATTTTGCCATACTGGAGCCAAAATCTTGCAAATGCCTTTTGAACTAATGTGGGCTGGACCATGCGCCATAGTAACTACAGGTAGTACATAGGCGCCTGGTAACAGCCAACGCTGATATTCTGACAATTCCGTCCAACACCCAGTCGCGTCCAACATTCCCGTACTTTCTCTCCACTTACTCAATTCCTTCTCAGTAGCTTCTCCTTGAATGGTTTTCCCATTTTCTATTGTGTCCTCACACATTCCTCTCTCTCTGACCCATCTTGCAGGACCTGCAACATACATACGACTCGTAGCATCTCTCGCTGTTTCTTTCGCTACCTCGTCTGCAAAAGCATTCCCATGACTCACGTCATCAGTGATCCTTTTATGTGCACTGCACTTCACTATTGCTATTTGGGTAGGCAAAACAAGTGATTCAAGAAGGTTAGTTACCAACTGACCATGCTGTATTTTAGTTCCATGGGAAGTAAAGAATCCTCTTTCCTTCGACAAGCGACCAAAACTATGGGCCACACCAAAGGCGTATTGACTAGCGGTGTAAACAGTCACTCTCTTTCCCTTTGCCAACACACATGCTCTCGTCAATGCAATCAACTCAGCTGCTTGAGCTGAATTCTGTGTAATACGTGCTGTCTCTACTACTGTGTACAAGGTAGTAACAGCATAGGGTGCAGGTGTCTCATCGTTAGGAAGCTTGAAACAAGACCCATCCACCCATAGGATCCCATCCGGGTACACAAGTGGTGTGTCTTTTAGATCTATTCTGCCTTTCCTTTCCTCCTCTGTTGGGAGAAAACAATCATGCTGTTCTTGAATGCCTTTCTCGTCCAGTATGGGCAACAATGTTGCTGGATTTAAAACACAAAATGGCGACGAACCACAAAATGGCGACTAAATACGGGACAAAGTCAGAAATCGAAGAACCTCAAAGGGACTGAGTCATCCTTCCACCTGAATGCCCATGAGCCCAGGGACGACTACCTGTAGTGTCACACTTGCTCTCCTACTCACTCCCAGAGGAACAAGTGATTAGACATCCCAGAACACAACACACCCAACCCTCACACGAATCGCGGTTGCAGTACACGCACTGTCGCGTTCGCTTTCGCTCTCACTCTCGTACTAGTCCACAATACGATCTGACAGTGACACAAGAAACGTTTATAATTTTTAAATATCGTGCTCTCGTATGCAGTATACAATACATGCCACAAGTAGAAAAATGCCTAACACAAAAACTATTAGCATAGCAAGTAGTCCATAAGTTATAAAAGGTGCTGTCATTATATGCAACAGGGTAACCTAACTTCCCTCCCCTTCTACAGAAGTAAAATGAGTATATATCAGAAGATCTCTGGGTGTTCTTAGCAGACCCCGTACCTCAGTCTATAGATGGAAGATCTACATCACAAGTGCTGTCACCCTCCCTTCTCGGGAAAGATCCCTCTCCAAGTGCGTGTCACCCACCCATGTATACCTATATGACCAAAGTGCATGTTCCCAAACAACAGCTGCATCTGCTTGTTTTGTTTAGGTGCTAGATCCTGACCAGAACAGAATAAAAAGAGGCAATGTTGTTCGACCTTGTCTGCAGTGTTCAGACTAAATCCCAGGAAAGAACAGAATGCAAAAACAACAGCATTTATGTGGGAAAGTTGCAGTGTGGCACAAAGCAAATTATGTTCATGTAGTAGCGTGCGCAAAGCAGAAGACAATCTGGCACAAGCTCATGCTAACTTAGGGAAAGAAACAATGGCCACCTGGACCACGTGACAGAGTCTAGTGATGTGTATTTGTGGGGAATGATTGCCCAGTGTGTCAGTGTGAAAACATTTGTAATAATGGCTATGAATTTGTTTAGGTGACAAGATGTCTGACAGAGGTCTAAAGGATTGTGTGTGTTTTAGAATACATGGGTTGGCATCATTGTAAGATGGTCTCTGGGGGTCATCAACGCTGGTATCTAGGGTGTGTGTGTATGAGTACCTGTGTATCTTTGTGGTAGCTGGAGAGAGAGCGAGAGAGAAAGTGGGAGAAAAGAAGTGACGGTTACTCAATATGTTTGGGGTTTTGTTGTCCGAAGATGGGCTATGGTAGCTGAAAGTGTTGGATAAGGATGATTTTAAAAATTGTCTGAGGTTTATGTTAGTCAGGTAGTGTGGTTGGTCTTTATTAATTGCCTCTAGGAGGTTATAGATTTTGAAAGTTTAATCTGGGAGTGTACTTACTAAGGAAAGTTGACAGGTGCATGAAGGTACTCCAGAATGAAGTGGGTGCCTAAGGTTGGATGGGTGTGTCTTATGTCCTGCAGTGATTGAGGGTGTGCAGGTTGAAAGGCAGTATCACATGGTCTGCTGTGGTTGAGTGGGTGTTTGGCTTGCTTACAAGATACATTACATGAAAAGTGTCAGAAACCCCCTCCACCACCAAGCCAACTTCCACAGACATATGAGGAATGTCACCAACTGAATGAAGGACAAATAGCTGAAGCGCAACACAAATAAGACAGAAGTCCTCATCTTTGGGAACAACACCTCTCCATGGAACGATGCATTGTGGCCTGCTGAACTCCATATCTGAGGAAGTATGTAAGTATCAAGGAATGACTTTTCAAATTTCATTGAATGAGAGTGTCTGTGAGTATGGGTTCTCATTATGTTAAAAAGTGTGTTGGTGTTTGAAAGTGCATTACGATGGGTAGAGTGCATCTGGATGAGAAAGTATATATGGGGAATCTATTTTTCATGAAGGCATGGGGAGTGTGGCTATATGTGGTAGAGTATAAGTGCATAAGTCTGTAGGTGGGTGCCTGTGTCTGAAACTGAGCACTGGTATCTGATAGATGGTTTAGGTTGAGGAGGCTTTGCAGATGAGCTTGGAACTTGGAGCATGAGTAATGATTTCTAGTTGTCAAAACATTTACAGTGCATAGTATGTGACATAAATCATGTCTTGAGGTCTATGGGAGTATAGCCTGAGTATCTGAAGCAGTTACAGTATCTGAGGATGTCTATGGATTGAAGTGACTTTCCATCCTCGTACTTGTTTTCTCACCCATCCCCTTTCTCTCGCTTATACGTTGTCACATCTCCCACAATACTCCTCTCTCTGTTCTATCCATTTCACCCTTCATTTACTCCCGCACACTGCAGTGTCCCCCGACACTCTTCCTTTCTCATCTTAGAAAATGTACATCGTTGATGATTTCTAGACCTTTGCACCCTTCTGAAAATACAATTAGATGAGTTTAAAATATTGTGTGCTAGGGAAAAATGTAATTCTGACACACAAATTCAGAATTCATGCACTCACTCATCCATGAACCCCATCCCTCACCCTTTCACACATGTGTTCACTCTGTCAATCACATACTTGTCAAAGTGCTCAATCATTCGATATGCATCCGCCCCCTCCTCCCCCGAATGGCGCGTTTTCACTTTCCCACTTTCAGGCATCTACAAAACCACAAGTGCAAAAAAGTCAACAATAAAGCAGTTACAAAAAACTGCTCTATTACCTTTGTCCACGATTGTTGTTGTTTGCTTTCATAAGTATATTGGTCATCCCTTTTGAAACAAAGTTCTAGACTGGAAGCTTTTTTCTTTTCTTTTTTTTTTTTAAACACGACCCACATTCATTTCTTATTTAGCTTTCTGAAATGTGTATCTTGCGGTGGACATCTAGTTATTGCATCAAAGTGGAGCAGGGATATTGAAAAGGGTCGCAGCATGTGCTAACTGGACATCTTGATGGAAAAGAAATATAGACCGATGTGGGATCCGCAGACCTACTGAGAGCAGTAAATTATATCTGCGAGTGAATAACGCATTCGAAGAACTAGCCGCCGAGGTAACTCTTGAGACATGCATGGACATTTGAAAGCCTTTACATTTTACATATAATTTACAAACTGTGAAAGTGAACGCTGAATTTCACAATCGCCTTATCAAAAAACACGAACAATCTGTACCAGTGTAAACATGCTGCTTCCTGTTTAAGTAAGATTGAGAAGCCGCAACAAGTTTGAAGTCGGAAAAATATATAGGGGCAGACTTAGAAGCCCCTTGTGACACTTTTGTGCCGCAGTTGCGTCACTTTTGTGACGCACCAGCAGCATATAAAATCGCCACGTTGCGACACATTTACAACGTGACGCATCTAGGGAGATGCATCACGTTGTAAAGCCCTGCGCCACATTACACCTGCGTCAGGTATAATGTATGTAGCGTGGGCGTTCCGACGCAGGAAAGCCTCGTAAAAGTGACGCAGTGAAATTTACAAGATTTCACAGTGCCACTTCTACGACGCCACTGCGTCAAAACCTTATGCCTGCTTGAAGCCGGCGTAAGAAGTGACCCAGCACAATAGGTATAGGCCTTCCTGATCATTGCTGGAGTTGAGTTGTGCTTGCGACACGACTCCAGCAATGCATGACCTTTGCGCCAACAGATGCTTGACGAATCTGTCAATCCTTGCACCATTGTGCGTCGCATTGTAAATGCAAAGCATCCATGGTGGTGCAAGGATTTTTTGCCTGCAGAAAGGAAATTGACGCATGCAGAGATGCCTCAGTTTCTTGTAAATTTGCCCCATGATCTTTTTACATTAGTGTACATATTGTGGGCTGCTTAAGGAAGTTAAGAGTTCCTTCTTTTTCTCAGATTTCATCAAATGAGTATGAATCATTACAATTACATCAAAATTATGAATCCACAAGCCAAACTTGCCGAGCAATTATAGGAAAAGCCAAAAGAGAATGAGCAAGAACATTGTCAATGAACGATCTCTAAGGGTACCCTCTTAAAGCGAATGTGAAATTGCAACCTTCCTAACTCAAATGCTTGTCACCTCATTGTGAATCCTTAGGCCCTCAATTTGATTGACTTCAGGAATGGTCTAATAATTTTTGTACCTAAAGAGGAACCTCGACATTGCAGGGGTCAGCATTGATCAAGTACTATGAATATGACCTGTTATGAGATTTTCCCCAGCAATGGGAAATAATCTGGATTTTAGGGCTCACTGCGCTAAAATCGGCATGCTTGGAGTTAGAACGTGTTTGGGGGTCCACAGTTTGCAGGAGGAAGGGTAACTAGTTCTCAACAGTGGTAGTTGGGTCTGTTTACCACTGCTGTCCAGTGGCTCGTCCTACTATTTAACTGCACCCTGGGCCAAGAACAGCTCTCTTTCACTTGACTTTTAGGTTAGCAAGGGCGAGAAGTCTAAGACATATCAATAAGGTAGTGTTGGGGCTAGAGACTCAGAACTCAAAAACCACTCAATATATATACACTAAGTGAATTTTTAGCCCAATACTTATCTTTTCAGAAAAGAGAATTAGTTTAATCACACCAAAGTGTGATAGGATACGCAAAGAGAAAGAAGCAGTACTGGGATGTTCATGACAGTATCTGCAGGGCCCAATAGCTCAGGAGGTCTAAGGGGCATATTACCAACAACTAGCGATAATTATCGCTATGTTGGCTTAGCGGCAATATTAATATCGCCGAGCTCCGCCAATTTTTATCGCTTAGGAGCCATGCTATTATCAAGGTTCACTCCTAAGCGATAAAAATCGGCCGAAATGCATGAATATCGCTGTAAAGTCAGCGATATTCATGCATTACCGAGCTAATGCTCTTAGCCATGTTATCCACCTACCATTGGATAACATGACTAAGAACCACTCCGGGCAGGCGTTAGCTTTTGGAGTTAATTGCGCTTAGTGCGATTATATCCAAAGGTTGGTAATAGGAGATAGCGGTGTTAGCGACTGTTTCCAGTCACTAACATCTTGGCACGCCCACTTTGCATGTCATTAGCGATAATAATCGCTGACATGCAAAGTGGGCACCTAAATGCCCGCTATCACCTACTAGCTGTCGCTAACTGGTGTTAGC
This sequence comes from Lissotriton vulgaris, assembly GCF_964263255.1. NCBI lineage: Eukaryota > Metazoa > Chordata > Amphibia > Caudata > Salamandridae > Lissotriton > Lissotriton vulgaris. Next base: position 81,100 of record NW_028244457.1, on the reverse strand, counting down.
GACAGCTAGGTAATAGGGCGATACCATTATCGCCACTTTAGCAGGAAAAATTCCCGCTAAAGCAGCGATTAGGCCCTTGGTAATATTCCCGTAAGTGTCTTAAAACTATGGTATAGTGGAGCAGTGAGAAGTTTTCTATGATCTATTAACTGTAGGTCCAACCTTCGCACTTGACTAGTCATCACAATTCGCTATTCAGTTAAAAGTTGCAGTGAATAAAAACGCACAGTACACTGATACGACTATGCACTCAGTGAATACACAGTGAAAGGTGAAATAAAACATGATTCCATCATTACAGTCATTAAATAACAATATAGGGTAAAAATATTCAAACCATAAAATGTCCTTCAGGTCTAACCAGCAAGTCACTTTCAATAGAATAACTGGTTTCAACAACGCTGGGTGCGTCTGACTGCCAATGCTAGAAAATTAGCAGCATTAAAAGGAACACATTCATTGGGCTACATTCGCAAAAATATTAATGCAGGTCGTGCTTGAGTGAAATGAAGCCCTTCTAATAGAGCAACAAAACACTGTTTTCTGAGCTAGCTTTAGAGGTCACATGACATGGTAAAGTGCAACACGTCCTATTTAGAGAGGGAGTCACAATTGCAAGGGTCTAGCTTATCAGCTCGGTTCCAGGGAGTGGACTCTTCTAAGATCCATTGTAAAAGGTTAAGACTGACTCTTGCTAAGAGGAACCAGTGATGGGGGTTGGACACAGTTATAAGATAAGGCTTTATTGTCACAAATGTCCTTATGTTATGTTATGTTATGTTATAGTAAGTTTATATAGCGCACGGCTACTCTAAAAGAGTGTCCCGGCGCTTTCCACAGGCAGCTCAATGTAAAACAACATAACAAGAAAAAACAGATACAAGAAAAAGAAAAGGCCCACCAGAAGAAAACTAGAGATTAAAAAGCCAAGTCTTCAGGCTCTTCCTGAACTGAAGCAGATTGGAGGTGCTGCGTAGCGCCAGTGGGAGCGAATTCCACAACTGGGGTGCCTTGAAGCTGAAAGAGCACCCCCCAGTGCGGGCCTTCCTCACACGCGGAACCACAGCAGTGAAGAGAGATTCAGACCGCAGTGAGCGGGCTGGGCGATAAAACGCCAGCCTCCGCTGCAGGTACCCAGCGCCTGAGCCATGCAATGCTTTGTGCATCAGCGTCAGAGATTTAAACATAATCCGCTTCCGGATGGGCAGCCAGTGGAGCGTCTGCAGCAACCCGGAAGCACGTGCCCGCCTATGTAGGCCAAAGATGACGCGGGCAGCAGAGTTTTGTGCCACCTGCAGGCGCTGGACCAGATAATCAGGGAGGCCAAGAAAGAGGGCATTGGCGTAATCCAACCTGGATCCAATGAGCGCTTGCACAGTAATCATAGCTTAAGTGCAAATGCTACGTGTGCACGACTCCTTCCTCTCTCTATTGGCCTGTACAGTGGCTAGGAAGTATCTTTTCACACACAATAAGTCCCCTCGGATAATATGCTCAGGCGAATTGTAAAGTTTGGGGTGGCCTAAGTTTACAAACTTTATAATACAAGCTTTATCTAGTTTTAGACAATCTGACAAAATCGCCTGATTCAAGGTCAGCTTGATGTTCAGCCATACCCAGATCCATTGGAGCAGGGGACGTAGAGCTAGAAGGTCAGGAATATATCCTACCCATAGCTCTTCATGTTGGGTATAATAGGGCATAGATTTAGGCAGAGAGAGTAGGCGCTTTATGAATCTGGTTTCAACAATCATTAACTCAGTCTCCCCTCTATACCCCAAGATGTCGCTCCCATAACTCGCCATGGTAATACACTTAGATTGATAGATCTTTAACATGGCCTGGAACGTCTTTGCTTCCAACTGAGAGGCAAATTCGAATACACAAGCAACCACTCTAACCATAGAATTTCATTTTGCTCTAACCATGAGAACCCAAGATCCATTTTTATCAAAGGTTACAGCAAGGTATGAAAAAGCCTTAACTCTTGTAATGCCCCTGCCTTCTAAGACATATTTCCTGGGACCCTTCCCCTTGGAGCCAATACTATAATTGGGAGTTTAACATAGTTGGTGCTAAACTATAGACTATCCCTGTAACTGCCAAAAGTTTTTAGGAGGTGCTTTAATCCCACGGTGATTCTCGCTACCAATACTGCATGGTCAGCGTATAAATGGCCTGGGACGAAGTACTGTCCTGCACTTGGAATAACCTTATGGGTCATCAGACAGAGTGGGGCCCATGTTGTTGATATAAAGAATAAACAGCAAAGAGAGCAAAATATAACCTTGTCTGACCACTCTTTGTACAGTAAACGATTGTGGTAACTTGCCACTCTGGTCATATCTAATACTGGCAGTCAGGTCCCTGTGTACCTCATGTAGGAAACTGACCATTTCTCTATCTACTCACATGTTAATGAGAGTCAGCCACAACTTGCTCCTATTCACTTTGTCAAACGCTGATGTAAGGTCCATAAAAGCAAGATGCAGTGAACCCCCCTTAAAAACCATGTATTTCATATTTACCAGTTTTCCAAATTCAGAAATTGGTCAAGGGTCCCCCTTCATGACCTGAGCTAATATTTAATATGGGACAGGATCTTATTCTCCTCTGTTGAGGTAATTAGCCGGCCAAGTAAGACCCATCCCATAACTTTTACTACTGAACCTTTGAGAGAAATGGGCCTGTAGCAGCCAGGTTCATCTCTCTCCCCTTTTTTAAACACGGAATGATAGTTGACTTCGTCCAAGATGGAGGAAAAATATTAGATACGATTTTGGCCCAAGTTACTAGGTCCATTTTGAACAGGTCACCATCTGGACCTGGGACTTTATTCTTGGGCATATTTGTAATTGCCAGGGTTTTTTTTTAAGGCTCCGAACTGGTCTTATGATCAAACCATTTACTGGTGGATTCTTTAACTTTCCTCTGCTCAAGAGTTAAGTTCTCATGTACCTGAGTGCAAACCCTCTTGTAAGCAGCCCATAAGGTTCAGTGACAGTTTCTAAACAGATTGAAATATCCTGCCAACATTTTGGTCAGTTCTGATATGGGTTGTATATTTCACTCAAAGTTTCATCAAAATGATCTGTTTAACTAACATTTCAGTCTATCTCTTTCTTCCATTAGTGTTAGTTGGTCTTGTAGTACTCAGGCACTCTTTTTCTCCCTCTCTGAAGGCATGCAGACCCACAGCTTCTTCAGCAAAATATGTAGCTCTCCTTTCTGGCTATATTCTCAGGGACCAGTTTGAGGTAGCTCATTTTCATGACTTAATCCACTTTCTGCAGTGCAAAATTTTTTTTTTTACATTGATAGCACTCACACCAGGAATTGAATGTGCTTGGTCCGAGTAAGAGTAGCCATGTCATGTCATGTCATGTCATGTCAAAAGTTTTTATATAGCGCAACTTATCACCGTAAGGTCTCAAGGCGCTTACAGCACAAAAACGATTGATCACATGTGATACTAGAAAGTGGGGTAGGAACTATTTGGGAAAAAAACAGGTTTTTAGGGTTTTGCGGAAAAGTTTATGTTCAGTGATTGATAGTAGATGGGGAGGCAGCTTGTTCCAAAACAGAGGGGCAAGATAGGAAAAGGAACGCTGACCATATCTAGAAGTCCGGGCACGAGGTTGAATCAAGAATGATTTGCTGCTGGATCTTAAAGGTCTTTTAGGGACATACCAATTAAGTTTTTTTAAAGGTATTTGGGCCCATTATTATACAGAGTATTATGTGTTATGGTCAAGATCTTAAAGTGACTTCTCTGACGGATGGGGAGCCAATGGAGCTTTTTCAAACAGGGCGGGGAAGATGTTCTAGGAGGCAGATATAGGACTAATCTGGCCGCTGCATTCTGGAGTCTGCAGTTTTTCCAGCTGATCCTCATTGAGTGCAGCGTACAGGGCATTGCCATAATCAAGATGGCTAGCGATCAAGCACTGTACCAGGGGTTTCATAGTTTCTGTAGGGAGCCACCTGAGGATCTTCCTGAGGCTACGCATGATTCCATAGCCGGTGCTTTTCACTTTGGTAATGTGATTCTTCATGGACATGGCACAGTTCATTATGATACCCAAATTCCGTACTGCAGATTTAGGGGAGGGACATACTCCCAGTTCCTATGGCCACCACTCTTGCAATAACCTTAATGATGTCAGCCTTTCTTGAGGACAAAAGGCACAGGCCCTGCCTAGAAACATCTCTCCAATTAACATCTGAACCTGATGATACACCCAAATTGCATTGTTTATGAAAGAATAATAAGCAATTCCTTGCTTTATAAGTCACAAAGAGCCTCAAAGGGTGGCCCTGCCTCATTCCCTCCACACATTTGTTTCTGCAGCTATGCTCCCCAGCCTCGAACTGCAGGATGTACACTTCCCCTTCATGATTAGGGTGTATGAACACCTCCATCCTGTGCCAAGTCAGAACCAGAAGCTATCCAAAATGGAACCCCCTGGTTAAAGCATTCATACACTCACAACCTCTATGGAATTCTACCAGCAGGCATTGTAAATGCAACGTGCACGTGACATACATGAAGGAATGTCAGCACTGAGCCTGGGCATGACAAGTTACAAGAAATGTACTCATGTGGAGCAGTAGGCATCATGTTTATCTTTAGGAACAGACTAAAGGTCAATGCCAGAACTAAGGATTAAAAAAACAGTATGCTGCTACCACCACTCATTTTCCATGGCACAGTTACAGTATGGGCTTGTGTCGCTCAAGTGGCATGTCTTTGGTGCACCCCAGCTAGTCTCACAGACAGAGTAGTGTAGTTCCTATATTCCCAATAGGCTCTGCACATTGGAATAGTATATCCTATATATTTGACGTAGGACTGAGGTCGACTAGGTCTCTATCGAACATACTAAACTTAATAGTGAGTGCCAGCTAGCTCAGAGGTCACTAGAAACTTTCTCAAATTCACAAGAAGGGATTAGTTTCTGACAACCGCATAAACATGACATCTTTGTTTCCCAAGAATAAGAACTATGGGCCCGATGTAGGTAAACGCGATTTTCCGAATTCAAAATACCGAGGCGGGCCGAATCGGTATTCTGAAATCGGAAAACGAGATGTAGGGAAAAAAAAGCGAATGAATACCGAATCGGTCGGCATCGGTAATGAGAATCGGTACGTTCCGATTCGGCACGGTCCGAATCGGAAATTACCGATTCGGCTACCACCGAATCGGATAGTCCCGATTCGGCGAACACCGAATCGGTAAAAGCCGATTCGGTAAAATCCGAATCGGCAATCATAGATTCGCAGCCATGAAAACACACCCATGGCGAAAAAGCCCATAGGAATGCATTGAAGGAACCGATTCGGCTTTTACCGAATCGGATAATACCGAATCGGATTTTACCGATTCGGATAATACCGATTCGGTAAAAGCCGATTCGGCAAAAGCCGATTCAGCCAATGAGGTGGCTCCCCCTCCCCCACCCAAACAGGGAGTGGCAACCCTGGCAGGTGCAGCTAATTAAGATGTTTCTGGAGAGCCAGCCTGAGCTCAACACTCACAGTTAGCAGCAGTGGGAATAGGAGGTTGCCAACTGAACTGAAGAACATGGCAGAGCAGTCTGAAAGCCAGAAGTCCTCCCAGAAGAGGAAGCCGAAGTTCACCACCACCGAACTTCAGGTGCTGGTCGAGGAGGTGGTGAGGGTGCACCGCCAGCTGTTTGGCAAGCTGTCCCTCAATGTGCCAGACAGCACCAAGAGGAGGATCTGGGCCGAAATCGCCCAGAAGGTGAATGCTGCGGGTGTCACCCCCAGGTCCGTAGAAGAACTCAAAAAGAGATTCTATGACATCCGCAGCCTCACAAAAAGGAAGATGGCTGAGATACAGAGGCAGGCTGGAGGCACTGGAGGAGGCAGGAACCCGGCGCCACCCCTCACCGAGCTGGAGGAACTGGTCTCCAGCACCATTGAGAGGGAGAGTGTCAGTGGAATCGGGACCCTGGACAGCTCTGCGAGAGCTACAGCTACAGGTAAGAAGCATGCGCATCATGACACACCCTACCAGACACCTCCCCATTAGACACAATGCATAGGCAAACCCCAGCACAGTACTGTCACCAACATACAAGAGACAAGCATCATGGTACATGTAGTCAGCAGAAGTTAGCTAAATATGGCAGTGCAGAATCACAAGACAGGAAACAGTGTGACACAGTGTAAGGAGATGCAAGGACATGTGGAATGCTGTAATTGTACTGACTGTAATACATCAGCACTCAGTTTACAAATGCTTCTTTGTACCTAGGGGCCCCATCAGGCGGAACAACATTGACATCAGAGGGAGCAGCACCGTCTGACACTGCAGTCGCAGGGCCGAGCACCAGCCAGGCTGGCCAGGAGGAGGAGGAGGACGGAAACACCCTAGGGCTAGGTATGGAGGGAGACCTGGTCATAGACTTCGATGCACTGCACTCCCCACAAATGGCCAGCACACCCCCCTTGCAGTTCTCCCCAGAGAACTCCCCTACAAGGGATACCATTCCGCCTACACCAGCTCCTGCCACAACCATGGCCTTGCCACCTGTACAACCTGTCCTGGGAGCAGGGGCTCAGGGACCGGCCAGCTCCACACCCCCACCAGTGGCACCCCAGCCCACTCAGCAGGCCGGAAGCAGCAGTGCCCGGCGCCGTACCATCACCACCACTGCTGCACCAGCATGGGAGGGCAGTGTATTCCTGGGCCTCGAGGGACAGATGGTGAAGATTCAGAGGCAACAGGCAAGATCCACTATGGCCTGCCAACGCCAGCTCCTGCAGCACAACCTGCAGATGGGAGAGTTGGTCAAGGGAATCCAGGCCGTCGTGGAATCGAACAAGGAGGTGGCAGCAGGGTTAGGCAGGCTAACCACTGCCATCACCCAATCATCTAGCAGACAGGAGGAGCATGAGCTGGTGCGCAGGCGGGATGCCCGGGTGCTGAACCGCGCCATGGGCCGCCTTGCTGCGGCGACGGCACAACTGTGCCATCGCAGCGCCAACCAGGAATCTGTCCTTAGTCAGCATACGGCTGAGCTCACAAGGGGGATGGCCCGGATCACCACTGCTATGGAGGCCATGATTATTTCGAACACCGCCTCCAATCCTGCCCTGGACCTGGGTGATGCTGGGGACAGCAGCAGCCGCAGCAGCCCGGCCAGCGCTGCGTCTGAGCCACGTAGGAGCACCAGGCGCTCCGCTGATGCTGCTGGGCATTCAGAGGGGGCTGAGGGACACCCCAGTGGGTCTGGCAAGCGGGCAAAGAAGTAGCCTTGCAAGGGCGGGTGAGGCAACCTGAACCTTGGACTTTATTTTATTTCCTATTCACCATTTTTTGTTGCACATCAGTGCTGTAACTGTGTTGCAACAGTATTAAAATTTGTGTTTTCCAACCAACATTTTGCTGTCTTTGCATCTGTACTCAGTCAGAAATAGTTCTCAGTAATCTCCTCACGTCTGTATCTGCCATCACTTGGCATACACACCCCAGCTGGCTGTGTCAGTGGCACAGCTTCGTCGTCGTCATGGTCCTCGTAGTCAGACAACTCCACCTCAGTGCCCTTCTTCACCGCAAGGTTGTGTAACATTGCACATACAGCTATGATCTTGCAGCAGGTGATGGGGGTATACTGCCTTGCACCTCCACTCTTGTGCAGGCATCTGAATCTACTTTTCCAGATGCCAAAGGTCCGTTCGACAACATTCCTTGTGCGTATGTGGGCCCGGTTATACCTCCTTTGGCTGGGTGTGGAGGGGTTGAGGTAGGGGGTGAGTATGAATGAGCGGAGGGCATATGCACTGTCGCCTGGAAGAGAAAGGGGTCACATTAGACACATGCATACATGTATTACACCTAGCTACTATGTGTTATGGGGTCTGATGATGTGTCTCACCTAGGAGGTATCCTTCTCCAAATTCGCCAGCCATCAGCCGTGCATATATGCCGCTCTGTTGGAAAATATAGGAGTCATGGGTACTCCCTGGAAATTTTGCAACCAGGTCTGTGATGGTGCACTTTGCATTGCAGATCACCTGCACGTTGATGGTGTGTGTAGACTTGCGATTGCGGTATATGTATTCGGTGTCCGCTGGTGGGCAAATCGGAATGTGCGTGCCATCTATGCAACCGATGATTTGGGGAAATTGTGCCATCTGGTAGAAGTCAGCTTTGGTTTGTAGCAGTTCTGCGTGGGTTGCAGGGAAAGAGATGTATTGGTCCATCCTGTGTATCATGGCGTCAAGGAATGTGTGGAAGAACCTTGACAGGCTGCTCTGTCTCACCCCTCCTGCTGCTGCTACACCACTTTGATAGCTGCCAGACGCTAGCAGGTGTAGGCTGCATAGCACCTGGATGTGCACAGGGATGGCGTGTGCCCTTGGGGTGTGGTGGTCCAAGAATGGCTTGAGATCCCTGATGAGCTCAAGTATGGTGTCAGAGTCCAGCCTGTATCTCTGTAGTATCTCTGCCTCTGTGAGCATGAACAGGGTTATCCTCTGTCTGTAGACCTGTTCATTTCTTAGCCATTCCCTCTGTCCTTCCTGCTGTAGCCGTAGCCGCCTCGCAATGACATAGAAAGCTGCCATCCTGCAAGTTGCAATGCATTTTGGGACTGTTTATATGGGTTGGAGTTGGTTACCACCTGATTGCAATCCATGGTAAATACCGAGTGAATTCTACCGATTTTGAGCCGATTTCGGTGTTTCTGTGCCTCCCTACATCTCCCCAACTGTCGGAATCGGGGAATTTGCCGATCAGCGATTCATACGAATCGGCATGTTTTCCGATTCGGCTCATGTCCGAATCGGTCTTTCTACCGATTCGGTACATGGACCGAATCGGTGATTTTCCGAATCGGTGTCACTAACGAATCGGTACATGGACCGATTCGGTGATTTTCCTATTCGGTGTCACTACCGATTCGGTACATGGACCGATTCGGTGATTTTCCGATTCGGTGTCACTAACGAATCGGTACATGGACCGAATCGATCTTTGCATCCGATTCGGTGTTTTTCCGATTCGTTACATATCCGATTTTCGGTATGTACGTATCGGATTCTTTCCCATTCGGTACTCATTCCGATTCGGTTTTCACTCCGATTCTTTATGTTTTTTGTTCCCTACATCTCGATGGCTGTTTACCGATCGGTAAGGGCCAAAAATCGGTATTTTCGGCCGTTACCGATCGGTAACGCCCTACCTACATCGGGCCCTTAATCTCTCAGAGTCGTAGAAACAATAGATAAGTATTTCACTCAGTCAATCGTGAATGCTTCTTTTCAACAGAGTTGTAGAGAAATAGAGAGACGGGCGTTTTCAATAAAAAGGTTTTTTGAACAGTCTTCTTTCTCATACAAGAAAAGTGAACTGCTACAATCCTTATGCAGACTGCAAAGTATAATGCGTACAGCAAGAATAGTATTATAAAATAATACTGTAAAAGCATTGTATGGTTTCTAAGCCATATAAAAATGCATACATAAATTTACAGGCTAAAGTACTCAACTAGTGCTTCTAAAATACGCCTACCCCAATTTACCTAATCTAAGTCTAGTACGCAGGTAGAAGTAAGTATTGTGTAGCGTAGGTTGAGTTTTTCTTTGCCAAGAATCTATCAAAGGTTTCTCCAGGTTCTAATCAGCTCCATACCTTAGTTAGAATGAAGGAAGTCTGGTATCTCAGTCTCGGGACTCGATTTCCCATCACCCCGTAAGGGGAGCTTGGAAACACTGTAGCTGGATTCTCGGCAGGAGAAAAGCAGCCACTTGATCAGTGCTTCAGCTGGAGAGTCAGCTTCCGTCTGCACTTGCGGTAGCGAGCTGCGTCGGGCAAGTAGATAGTCGAACTGCTCCGAACCATCGTAGTTTGCTGTAGCAAATGAAGGCAGAATTATATCTTGAAGGTATTTAGGAATGCCATATTTGACATAAAGTTGGGGTTTTCGAAAGTCAGGAAAGAACCACTATGGAATAATTGTTCTTAGCAAAGTACATGAGTTCTTGGACAAATCAATATTGAAGCAAGGGGAAGTTCCCTAACTGCTTAAGCCGATTTTCCAAGAAATCAATGTGACGTTTGGTACTGGTGGAAGTAGCCATGCCTGTATTTGGGTAGCACGGGTTATGCCTAAATAAGTGATTGATTTCTATGCCTATATGAGGGCAATGCGAATTTTACCTATATAAGGGTATGAATCTGGAAAATTAACTCGGAGCTCTAAACGCCACACAACACCAACTCCACTTTCGTATGTTCGACATTACTAAGTTCTAAACACATTAAAACATATCTAAACCTGATGTGTTAAAACCCACCCAAAATACATAAAAATCCATTGGTACTGGTCGTACATGAAAAGCATTTGTACTGTACCCATTTAAAGCAATGTTTCATTCAAAGCATATAGATGTCATTTGAAAATGCTATCCAAATGAATAACAAAAATACATTTATGAAATAGCTCTTAAACACAGAAGGAAAAGCGCAGACCATTCCATGGCAGATTATATAAACTGGTGGAATGTGGACAAGGTCAAATATTGTCTCTTGGAAGTTTTCAAATAATTCTATTTCTCTATGAATAGTTCTACTTTAAGCAGATTACTTTGTGCCAAAAAATGTAAAAAATACAAATTTGGAAAAACAAAAGTTTGATCATAAAAAAAATAGAGTTCCAAAGTTAGAAACCTTATTTTGAAAAATGAAGGTCGAATTCAGAGTCTCTCAGAACACTGCGTGCCAAATCAAAAGTCAGTGTTATTCTCTGGAGAAAACATCAAGTCTTCTAAGTCTGTATAGAATTTGTCTACCATTGCAGGTGAGAGTTAGATTACCTCGTTAAGAAGATTAATCACACATAGATGTGAAGCATCGCCGTCATGGTTGGTCGCATTAGCAATGTTTGAATTGGATGGTACCTGTGTGTCGCTTTCCTCTCGTACCTCGCGTCAGCATTTTGGGTCTGTGAGATCTCAATGAATGCTGTCATCAGAATTGGTAGCCACGGGGGACAACACTGCGCATGGGCCTTTACTGGTCCAAGCAAAGTATCAACAACCTTTGGCATGACTGATGGGAGTGTGAGACAGATGTCTAACACACATTCTTCTCCACATAGCAGGCATCGGAGTACAGGTAAGATGCAATCTTGCCAGATTGTTCTGAATGACATAAACCATGTGGTATTTAATTCCCTCAATCAAGTTTATCCCAAAATTTGGACGATGCACTCATGACACTTCATCGCCAGAAGAGTGTTCTCCACTGTGAACTGGGTATCACTGGTGATTTGGCTTGCTATATCGGAGCAGAAGGAGCAAAAATAGTATCCCTGCTGCGAGTCCCAAAACGAGAGGCAGTCCGCCAAACACAGAGTGCATGAAGTTTGGAAATATTCCTAGGACTGCTTCAAAAGGTGCTAACAGTCTGGAAAAAATCACCTTAAATACATGTACAATACCACTCGTATCAGACATGTTTAAGATATGACCTAACATTTCTGAGAAATGAACAGGGCAGTTTGTAGTTAATAGGGTGTGTATCTGCAAGTCCTTGTCAGTTGCAGATCATAGGTTCCTTTGGCCGAGGTCTATGGCACAGATTTTTGTAAAAGAATGGCTTTCATTCTGTTTAAAGTATCAATTTGTATAGAAGAGATGTTAATTGAAGGCCATACGGCGACTCCCGGTCTGTCTTGGTTTTTGGAAACCACACTTGAATACAGCAAGTGACCCTGGCTGACACAGTTACCAGATAGGCTAACACTGGCAACATGCCACAGCAGCTGTGATCCTTCAACATGATGTAACTTCCATTAGAAAGCTGCCTGAAAGTTGGATCAATCACTACAGCTGGTGAACTTTGCGGATGGCAGGATAAATTGTGAGCAGAACCGTCGTAGGCCCCATGGAAGTTTGTACCCTGACATAGGAGAGAACTGTTTAGTGCGTTTTCACAATTATTACCACTATAAACACTTCTTTCCCCCAACTCCAACATCTGTGTGTGTAAGGTAAATCCCAAGATGTCTTAATTTATTCTTTACCCAACCTTTCATATAGGCCTGTTGGTTTACTTTTTAGGCAATACTGAAAATGGAAAATTGTAACAGGCAGAGTGATTGTACCGTGTATTATCCATTCATTAGCTGTTTTTTCAGCAACTGTAAATAGCAATCTTTCCAGTTCTCCAATGCTCAGCACCGTATAGTCTGCTCCCCTCTGTGCCAACTTGATTTGTTTATCTGTGAGATTAAATTCAGAGAACAGTGACATTGTGTTGATTAAACGCCAAGGCACATAGCCTGAATGAAGGTTTTGTAACATCCAGCCTAATAGCATTATAGAACTTAATTGCGATTGACCATGTTGCTAAATAACAAAGTCCTGTTCCATTATGTCAATGGCAGAGGATACTATGCTGTCCAAAGAATATATCCTGGATGACAGAGTCATTAACCCATTGTCAACCACAGAGAGAGATTTCTCTAAATTAATACGATTAATTTCTCATATTCGTTCTGCAGTCTCTGCTGGCGTAAACTTCCACGCTGCATTATATAGAGAAAATATACCGGCGTATATAAAACATTTATGACGCGGTTTAGTATGTCCTTGTAAGAAGTCCCTCAGGTCAGCGCCATCTTTAAGTAAAGATAAGTGTTGTTTTACTTCCTTCAGTGTAAACTTGTGTAGCCACTCAAGGCACAGTTTCCCTACACTGTATGATGTTACTATCCCTGAATGCTGTCTCTGAACATATCTTGGATCTCGGCCTAGTGAATGTGAACCCTTGTGTCTTTATTCAGGAATCTATCTTGACAGGTGTTTGTGTCTGTGGGCCAGATTAACAATGTTTACAATCAGGATCTGTTCAGTTGTGAAGCAAAATAGTATGTACGTCGACCTCCCCCTCTGAAGGGTTACTGCTATCAGGTGTAGCTGTAGGTATTGACGGTTTGTTTAAATCCTTTATCTTGTCTAACCCAAGACAAGATGTCTGTTGGACAGTGTCATTCAAAAACATTATTTGTTCTGGGATGATGCAGGCTCTAAATAAAGCTTCTAACCCCTGCACCTGCCAGTCTTTTGTGCCCCAGACAGTTTTTGTCTCAATGGCATCTCTCTAAAAGTCAAAACTAATGTGGACAACTTAGCATAAAAGGCCGCAAAATAAATGTTCTTTGTATTCGTCAACATACTTTTCATTCCTGTCCTATTAACATTTTTAATGTAAAATGATTCTGGATTTGAAACATTATACCCTGAAAAGTATGGAAATTTATCCAAAAATGTTTTTGAGCTACCTTTTGCTGGTGTAGGACAATGTTCCAGTTGGTTATACGTTAACAGATTTCTAGGATTTGCAGATTTATGCAAGAAATGATGCCCCAAGTGATTATAAAAGTACATTTGTTCATAATCTGATGAACCGTCTAAGTATTCATGATTTGTAAATTTTGCAGACATTTCTAAGTCTGACATCATATTATTAACAGTCTCGAAGTCCCAATCTTTAGAAAAGGTGCTAGATGAAATAAAGTCACTCAAGGAAATCTTGAATTGGTGTGGTATCTTCAAAAGCTCCGCCGGACCAAGAATATCATATTCAGTCCTGTCCCAAGCTATACCACCAGGTATAGGAACATTTGTGATGCTCACTGATGACAAGTATCTTTGTTCAGGATGAGATGATTTGTGTGGCTTGAGGAGTAAGTTGATGTTCTTACTTGCTGTGTCCTTTTTAACATATCTTCCATTCATCAGCGTTCTCCCAAAAAATAAAGAGTCAACCAAATTAGAAGAAAGAAAAAGTTCACCCAACACAATCCAAAGTTCAATCCCTGGTAAAACCAGATACTTCTTTTCCAGGTGATGAAAAAGTTCTGTTGCTTGTTCTCTAAAAGTTTTTTCAGCTGACAATGTTTCAGGTTCAGTGGGATCCTCGAGAAAACGTATCAAAGTTAATGAAATAGCCAGAGGCAGTTCTGTCCATTGTAGGGATTGCTTCAGGATTCGTTGAAATCGCTGGAACCACTTGATTACTTGTTATATATGTATAGTCAGATGCTATTTCATTGTAGACAGGTGTTTCTTGACAAACTTTTATTTGGGTCTCAAGAGGTACAAGTTCCATGGCTTTGTTGCATACTCCTTCTTTTCGCACTGCAGATTCTTCAAAGGTGATGAGTCTTTCAATTTGAGCCTCTTGTATAGTAGCCAGATTCGGGCGTCTGCTACATCTTTGGAGTCCACTTGGCCTACTGCTTATGATTGGCCACATGATGTGGTTTTACCAGGTCCATGCACACAAACCTGTTCTCCTTTTTACCAGCAAGGGGCGGCAGTAATACTGTTCTTGATCCATGGATGGCTAGGACAGGTACTGGTTTTCTGTATGAAGGCCCAAATTCCTTCTTGTCCATGATCTTTTCTCTGACTAGATTCCCAATCTTTGGAATCCAGACAGGCCTTGCTGGGACGGATGTTTTTTCTTCGGTGGTCATTGGCTTCAGGAACACGTTACTTTGGCTGGATCTTATTTCTTTTAAGTCCTGCAATACAGCCAAACGTTCTTTGATATCAAAGGGTTTTTGTTCTACCACTGAAGTGTGACAATAGAGGTCCGGCACGATCATTCTAGTACCAAAAACGATTTCATATGGAGTGATACCCCCTAGAGAACTTCTTGACAGATTATTAAGACTATGTTGGACACTTATTAGATTATTGACCCACCCATGACCGGAGCCTAATACCCTAGCTGTTATAGATTTCTTTATGTCCCAGCTTTTTCTCTCCGCTACCTAATTTCCCTCCGGATGGAATGGATTAGAGTACAGCAATGCAACGCTCATATTGGCCATGGCCTCCTTGTAAGCTCGAGAGCTAAACGCAGAACTCTGGTCAGAATGTAGCATGCCGACTGCGTATGTGCCGATAAAGACTCACAAATCTTTTATAACCGTTCGAGGATAAGACGAGTGCTGAGGCCACATCCAAATGAATCTTGAGCACGAATCCACTGCGACCATGATATATTTATAGTTACCATCCCTCTGTAAGGGACCGCAGTAATCCAGGTAAACGCAAGCTAATGGTTTGTCTGAAATCAATAGGGATGTCTGCGCAGGACGTTTCACTGTAGACACTTTCATCTTTGGCAGATTTCACATTCCAAAACAAAGTTTCTGGTTTGCGTCCTCATGCGCGGTCACCAGTATCTCTGTTTTAATAATTATACTGTAGCGGAAACACCTGCGTGTGCAGAAGCGAGCCCTTCATGTGCTGCTAAAATTAGTCCTAATCTATGTTCCATGTTCGGAATTACTCTATTCCCCACTCCAGGGATTCGGGCAAACAGAACATTATTTGCATCAGTTAAGTAAGAGTATTTGAGTGGAAAGCCTTTTGGTAATGTTTTACCACTGTCTTTGCTTGAAGCATTGACAGCTTGTATTATTCTTCATCTTCTTTGTAGAAGTGAAGTTACTGGCTTTGCTTCAGGGAAGACTTTCCATGAATAGAATACCTCTGTCTGATGATATTCATGTGCCTCTATCACAAAAACTACCCTACCACCTCTTTCTGATTGGCCATTTCTTATACATTTCATAGTGATGGCTCTCCATAGATTTTCTGGAATGCCTATAGCATCTTCGTTGGTCTCTTGGAAACGTGTAAAGTTTAAAACTTGTACGGCTGCATCTGCTGCCGCTCCACCGGTTACGGTGTTGTAGCCGTTATTCGACATTGTTTAATGAAAGTTGCAGAGCAAGTTTCAAGGAAACAAAGATAAGGTGCACAATATTTTGGAACACTGTATCCTTCAATGTTGAAAAAACCAAAAACGAATACATAGGATTTTCGTCCTACTCAGCTATGGCGGATATTTTATCCCTTTACCCACTCCAGACGTCTATTGGAGTATTTTATGGGAAAAAGGGTCTCTGAGAAATGCACAACTGAGTTACTTTAGTATCTAGCGTAAAATGAGTGCCTTACCAAACGTTGGGTGCCATGTAGTGTAGTTCCTATATTCCCAATAGGCTCTACGCATTGGAATAGTATATCCTATAGATTTGACGTAGGACCGAGGTCGACTAGGTCTCTATCGAAAATACTAAACTTAATACTGAGTGCCAGCTAGCTCAGAGGTTACTAGAAACTTTCTTGAATTCACAAGAAGGGATTTGTTTCTGACAACCGCATAAACATTACAACTTTGTTTCCCAAGAATAAGAAATATATCTCTCAGAGTCGTAGAAACAATAGATAAGTATTTCACTCAGTCAATCATGCATACTTCGTTTCAAAAGAGTTGTAGAGAAATAGAGAGACGGGCGTTTTCAATAAAAAGGTTTATTGAACAGTCTTCTTTCGCATACAAGAAAAGTGAACTGCTACAATCGTTATGCAGACTGCAACGTATAATGCGTACAGCGAGAATAGTATTATAAAATATTACTGTAGAAGAATTGCATGGTTTCTAAGCCATATAAAAATACATACGTAAATATACAGGGTAAAGGACTCAACTGGTGCTTCTAAAATACACCTACCCCAATGTACCTAACCTAAGTCTAGTACGTTTTTGAATGAGTGATTGCAGCTACGGAAGTCATTTGCACAGCTGCCTACCCGGCTTCATCCATCAATGAATTCCCTGCAACATGAATTCCATCACGATGATGACTCAGTGTATGTATCATGTGAGCCTTTTGTAGTTCTTGGTGTAACTGAACTACTTGTTCCCAAAGCAACTTATGCTTGATTGTGCCACCTTTTGCATCTTTGAAACCGTTTGCAATCCAGTTCTGCAAGTATTCATTGTAAGATTGAATGCAATAATATGAATCGCACACTATAAGTGTGGGGAATTCACAATCAGTATTTTTAAGGGCCATCTCGAATGCTTGTAGCTCAGCTCGCTGAGCTGTACAATCTCCTAGAGATTGTGTTTAAGTGACCATAGGTCGGAATTTACCATCACGCCATTGACCTTTAACAATCGCGCATGCAGCACTATAAGTTTTTTACCTCCAATATCGGGCTGTGCTGATCCGTCAGTTTAAAGGATACATTCATACTGCTCTAGAGGCAGAATCTCAGTAGGCAGAGGTCATTCTTGTTCATATTGTAGAAATTCTTGTGTTTTCAAATATGGGTCAAAAACATAGTCTGTTGCAGTAAGAGAATTAACCCATTGTATCCATCTAGGATGTAAAGCTTTAGCATTCGGAATGCTCTCTTTCGTCACTGCCTCTAAGGCAGGTTCAGGTGTAACGACTATTATGTGCTTACCCTGTGCAAGGGCTCTCTCTTTTGCTACTGCAGTTTGAACCACTGTCAGAATTTTTTCTGTTGAAGTAAATTTAATTTATGCTTGTGTGTACAAGTGTGATTTATAAGCTATTGGTACTTTTTCTCCTTCATTAAAGGTTAAGTACGTGAATCCACATCTTCCTGGAATGATTCGGTTCACTAAGTTGCGTACGTTTATGCATGTTTGCAAATGTTTTGTTGCTAACATATCTGTTTGGACTGAACGCAAAATTCCTGTGTGTTTTTTATTCCAATTAACTGTTTTAAAATCAGGTTTGATTAGTTCGTAGAGACGTTTAACTTTTCTGCGTAATTTAGAATGTATATTCTTCCGAAATTTAGGAAACCCAGAGTTGACTGTAAGTTTTTCAGCGTCTTTGGAGTTTGGAGCAGCGCACACTTTTCTAAAAAGTGGCTGCCGGGTTTTTGCCTTCACTTGATAATTCATATTGTAGGAAAAGGACGTTGAGGTGGGCAATTCTTGATTTCTCAAAATTGAATTTGTACCCTTCAGAGGTGAAGCCCAATATTATGGTGTTCACCCTGTTCAAGTGCCTATCCAAGTCATCGCCTGTTAGATAGATGTCATCGACATATGATAATGTCTCATCATCATAGGTTTGTAGTAACTCTGTTACTCTGACTGAAAATAACCCTGGATTATTCTTGAATCCCTGGGGGAGACAACAGAATTGAAGCTGTGTCCCATAATTGAGAAAGCGGTCAAATGCCTACTTTCATGTGCAATGTTTTCACAGAAGAAACAGTTAGAAATATCTAATTTGGTTTTATATTTTTTACGTACAACGCTATTCATTAGTGCTGCACTGTTTGCAGTTTGTACTGTAAAAATTTTGCAACAAGAGTTTAAATGTCTGTAATCCAAAACTAGACGATATGTATTGTCTGGTTTGGAGACAGGAAACAAAGTATTGTTTATGGACGAGGTGCATGTTTCAATCACTCCTTGGTATTCAAGTTGATCTAATATCTCACTGACCTGCCTTTTAGCTTCTTGCCTAACTGGATACTGCCTTTGTGCAGTTGGTTGATTTTTAACTCGATTTTATGGTGAGGAGAATCCTCATCCCATTCTACATGAGTTTTGTATAATGCTGGAGCCTGGGCTACTGTCCATTTCCTGGCATAAGTGTATTTTAAATGAATTAGAATATGGTTGGAGAAAGCTGGCATAATGATGTTTTCACCATTTGGGCACTCCCTGACAAATTTGGGTGGCCAGTGTTGTTCAGCTAGAGGGATGTCATAACCCTGAGAGAGCTTCTCTCAAAAGAGTGCTCTTAAATTTCTAGCTATGTCCCCCTCCATCCGGAGTGCTACTTCATATAACTTATGTGGGACACTAACCCTGGTGTCTGCAGTTTCAACAGATGATCCTTCAAGTTCCTGCGCGCTATGGTGACTTCTGCTGCACTGTCCAACATCATTTGAGCACTCTCCCCATTCTTGAGCTGTGTCCTCAAGATCCTCAGCATGTCTGATTTTTAGACTTGCTACCTTCTTTTTGGTGAATTGAGTTTTCCTATTTTTTGGAACGTGTTGATCGTCTTTGGACTTCACGCGTTCTTCCTTGTGTTCTGATCGTCCTCTAATTTCGGATTTCCGTGATGAAGTCTGAAAGGTACAAGAGGAACGTGTATCAGTATCTTGATATCTATCAGGTTTTCTCAAATTATCCCTATCACTGAGGTTATACCTCCTTTCAGAGGGCTCCTTTTGAGGAGACCTACCTCGGGATTGAAAACGTTTTTCTTTAGAAGTTTGTTTGGTGTTCTCCCACTTCTTCTTAGGAGGAGTAGGAGTGTTTTTATTAAAGACCTTTTCAGGACTTTCAGTCAGTTGTGGTTTCACTGGTTTATTACCCAAACTGTCTCTACCTAGTTCTTCATAGGATTTTTCAATTATTCTGGCTAGTTCCTGAGGTTGCTCAGTTACATCAATTAACTTTTGGCGTATTGCCACGGATGCTGCTTCAACTTTAATATTAGCTAATATTATTGTTGAGACCTGTTTGAAATCCTTCAGTAATTTCATACCTAGATTTAAAGCAGGCTCTGCCCCGTATTCATTTTAAATCTGTTTGAGTCTGATATTACCGCCATTGACGGAACACCATGGGTTTTAGTGTAGATTGCATCAAAGACTGTACTTCAAGTATTGCAGTCCTCCAGATGTGGTGCGATCCCCATTGGTAAACAGATTGTTAGAATTCTGTGTTTCTCATGAGGGGTAGCATCAGGAAATACTTCCTCATTTTACCAATGACCGATTGTATAGTCTTTGGTGTAATTCTATTTGTGTTCCCCTGGTAAGAAGTGTGCTGCGGAATTCTAATTGCCGGTTGGGTTGTAAGAGTCTGCATGACATATTGGATCAATTGTCTGTGAATTTTAATTAGCTCCTTTAGTTGAACTAATAGTTCCTACTCTGTCATTTCTTCAATGGCAGGATGTGGTGTGTAGCTGGCTAATACCGGGCATGTTGCTCCTGGTCTACCTAGTGGACCGAGCCTGGTTTTGTGATTTATATGATTTAGGGCGCCTTTAAACCAGAGCGCATGCTCTTGGTATATTAATGGAAATTCAACATCCTCTAAAGGAATGTATTCCGTTGGAGCTTCATCTTCTTTGTAGAAGTGAAACAATTTAGTAACTGGCTTTGCTTCAGGGAAGACTATCCATGAATAGAATAACTCTGTATGATGATATTCATGTGCCTCTATCACAAAAACTACCCTACCACCTCTTGCTGATTGGCCATTTCTTATAAATGTCATAGTGATGGCTCTCCATAGATTTTCTGGAATGCCTATAGCATCCTCGTTGGCCTCTTGGAAACCGGTAAAGTTTAAAACTTGTACAGGTGCATCTGCTGCCGCTCCACCAGTTGCGGTATTGTAGCCGTTATTCAACATTGTTTAATGAAAGTTGCAGAGCAAGTTTCAAGGAAACAAAGATAAGGTGCACAATATTTTGGAACACTGTATCCTTCAATGTTGAAAAAACCAAAAACTAATACATAGGATTTTCGTCCTACTCAGCTATCGCGGATATTTTATCCCTTTACCCACCCCAGACGTCTATTGGAGTATTTTTATGGGAAAAAGGCTCTCTGAGAAAAGCACAACTGAGTTACTTTAGTATCTAGCGTAAGCATGGGCGGAAAATCCGTTTCGCTCGCGGATTTTGCGGATTTTCGGTAAATTCGCAATCCGCGAGATTTGCGAATCTCCCGCAAAATCCGCAAATCCGCGAGCAGCGGATTTTGCTCGCACTGTTCGCGTGAGTTCGCGGCTTCCCAGTACAACTTCGCGCCCCGCGAATAAGTGCAAAATTGCAGAAATACGATCTTAGCAAAACTGAAACTACTTACCAGGTTCAAAAGTTCAGGCTCATCATTAGTAGCCATTTCCTGTAGTGCTTCCTGAGGGGCCCCTCCAGAGTTCAGTTGCCAGTTGCAACTATTATGTGACCCTGCTCTGAACCTCAGAATAGTTACACATATGCCACAAAGGTCCTGAATTACAGCTAAGGGAGACAAGCAGGAGCCAGGCTGGAAGTTCAAATCCATTAATCAGCCCCTAATTCATTATTGTCAGTTGGGGCAGGGCAGGTGTTGTAACTAATTTTGCAACAATGAAAGCACTTAGCAAGTGCAAAAGATCACTAATCAGGAAGCACTAAGGAAGCAGGTGCTAGCTAAAAAAATATTCTGTGACACATTAATCAGCCCCAAATTAATTCAGGTCACTTGAGGCAGGGAAGGTGTGCTTGCGTTGCCACAATAATGTACACTGACTGGACAACCAGAGGGTGCTGTGATGAAACAGAGGGTGGCATGGGTGGGCCAGAGGGTGGCATGAGTAGTCAGAGAGTGGCAGTGGTGACAGAGAGTGGCAGTGATGAAGAAGAGTGTCCCAAACAGGCTGGACACGTAGAAACAACAAGTTCGCGAAACTTGTGACCCGACAGGTAAGTTCGCAATTTGCGACATTGTACAAAACCCTCGCGAACTGGCAGAAACCCGCGCAAACACAAAAAAAAAAAAATCCGCAAATTCGCGAGAATTCGCGGATTTTGCGGATTGCGAGTTCGCAAATCCGCAAAATTTGCGAACGCGAGATTCGCAAATTCGCCCATGCTTAATCTAGCGTTAAATGAGTGCCTTACCAAACATTGGGTGCCATGTACTGTAGCTCCTATATTCCCAATAGGCTCTACGCATTGGAATAGTATATCCTATAGATTTGACGTAGGACTGAGGTCGACTAGGTCTCTATCGAATATACTAAACTTAATACTGAGTGCCAGCTAGCTCAGAGGTTACTAGAAACTTTCTTGAATTCACAAGAAGGGATTCGTTTCTGACAACCGCATAAGCATCACAACTTTGTTTCCCAAGAATAAGAAATATATCTCTCAGAGTCGTAGAAACAATAGATAAGTATTTCACTCAGTCAATCATGTATACTTGAGTTGTAGAGAAATAGGGAGACGGGCGTTTTCAATAAAAAGGTTTATTGAACAGTCTTCTTTCGCATACAAGAAAAGTGAACTGCTACAATCATTATGCAGACTGCAACGTATAATGTGTACAGCAAGAATAGTATTATAAAATAATACTGTAAAAAAGTGCATTGTTTCTAAGCCATATAAAAATAGATACATAAACATACAGGGTAAAGTACTCAACCGGTGCTTCTAAAATACACCTACCCCAATGTACCTAACCTAAGTCTAGTACGCTGAAAGAAGTAAGTATTGTGTATCGTAGGTTTAGATTTTTTTTGCCAAGAATGTACCAAAGGTTTCTCTAGGTTCTAATCAGCTCCATACCTTAGTTAGAATGAAGGAGGTCTGGTATCTCAGTCTCAGGACTCGATTTCCCAACACCCCGCAAGGGGAGTTTGGAAACATTGGAGCTGTATTCTCGGCTGGAGAAAGGCAGCCTCTTGATCAGTGCGTCATCTGGAGAGTCGGCTTCCTTCTGTACTTGCGTCAGGCAAGTAGATAGTCGAACTGCTCCTAATCACCATAGGTTGCCATAGGAAGTGAATGCATATTTATACCTTGAAGGTGTTTTGGAATGCCATAGTTTGACGTAAAGTCGGGCATATGTACGTCAGGCAAGAACCCCTAGGGAATAGTTGTTCTTTGCAAAGTACATGATTTCTTGGACAAATCAATATTCAAGCAAGGGGAAGTTCCCTAACTGGTCTTGCCGATTTTACACAAAATCGTTGTGACGTTTGGTACTGGTGGAAGTAGCCATGCCTATATTTGGGTAGCATGCGCTAAGCCTAAATAAGGGATTGATTTCTATGCCTATATAAGGGCAATGTGAATTGTACCTATATAAGGGCATGAATCGGGAAAATTCACTTGGAGCTCTAAACGCCACACAACAACAGCTTGGGGGGGCAGGGTCAGTTTCGGGCCTAGGCCTCAGCTTGCATGCAGGATCTCAAGGGTGCTGTGCCAAAAGCAAGTCAAGGTAGCAGAAACACTTGGGGGCATATTTGCAAGCCCCTATTGCCACAGGAACATCAATTTTAAAGACATTCCTGATGCAACATGGATTTCGCCTTATTTACAATACAGCGGCCACTTATCGTGGTTTAACGCTGCCTTGCACACAAGGCATCCTTTCATACTATGCTTAGCGTGAAAAGGGTGGGTAATAGATTTTGTGGTGGGCGTTCGGCCACAACACCCATTGATTTTAATGCTGCCCCCTATTTACAAGGGTGGCTTAAATAGCAGGCAGCACTAAAACTAAACCCTTCGTTGCTAGGCCTTTACCCCCACTGTGCTAAGCCTTTTTTTGGCTATTTGGGGTAGTTCGTGCTTGGACCCCTGTAACGTTTTGACCACATAAGGTATCCACTCCAAATTTGCATCCTTTTCTTCAAACATCACAGGGATTCCAAAGGTACCCAGGGTTTGTGGGTCCTCCTGAAGGGGACCCAGAAAGTAGCCAAAACACAGCAACATTTTTTTTGTTTTTTTTAAAAGGCTACAGATGAAAGCGTCTATTATTTTCCCTGCAAATGGTATCAATAAAGGGGTTATGGTGCTGAAATCACCACCTTGGCAGATTTCAGGTATAAGCAGACTTTTGTCAGAAAACCAAAATGTTTTACCATGTTTTGGCATTTTTCTGGGACATAGCCTATTTTTGCTATTTTTTGTGCTTTCAACCCCCTTCCAGTTAATGGTAAACATGCGTATGAAAACAATGATGGATCCTAGAAAGCTATACATTTCTGAAAACTAGACAACATTTTCAATTCAGCAAGAATGCATTTGTGTAGATACATCAAGGTTTTCATATAGAAACTAACAGTTGAAATAGAACAAATTGAAAATGAGTAAAAAAAACAGTGATTTGTACCAACGTTTTTAGTAGCTATTTGCACATCGCCGAAATTGTGGGTACCCATACTAGCATGTGCATTAGAGCTCCTTTTTCAAAGTGAATTCTTTTTTACACATTCTCTTACATTTGGAAGAGAGAAATGCAATGAAAGTCAATAGGTAATAACATTTGCTCAACAATTTTGTATTTCCCAAAGTCTCCCAATACAAATGATAGCTCACTTGTGTGGTTAGGTGTAGTGGCCGCGACAGTTGACAGCCCAAAACACAACGTGGACACACCACATTCTCACAGTGAAAACTGACCCTTATTTTGCAAAGTGCCTAGCTGTTGATTTTGAACCCTAGTTCTGCCGGCACCCAAGGAAATCTAGCAAACCTCTAAATTTTTTCAAACTAGACATGCAGGAAATCCAGGATGGAGTGACTTATCTGGCTCTCAACAGGTTCTGTTACCAAGAATCCCTTGCAAACCTCAAACTTTGTAAGAAATACACATTTTCCTCACATTTCTGTGGTGGTAAGTTCTGGAATCTGCGTGGATCCACAAAATTCCATGCACCGCGCATTTCCCAAAGTCTTCAGAGAAAAATTGTATCTCACTTGTGTGGGTAGGCCTAGTGCCCGTGACAGGAAACAGCCCAAAATACAACGTGGAAACACCACATTTCCAAAGTGACAACTGACCCTTTTTTTGCAAAGTTCTTAGCTGTAGATTTTGAACACTCACTCTGCCGGCACCTAGGGAAACCTATCAAACCTATACATTTTTTAAAACTAGACACTCAGGTAAATCCAGGATGGGGGGACTTGTCTGGCTCTCACCAGGTTCTGAATACCCAGAATACCTTGCAAACCTCAATGCTCGTAAAAAAAAATATTTTCTTCACATTTATGTGGTAGAAAGTTCTGGGATCTGCCTAGATCCACAACATTCCACCAACCCTGCATTTCCAATGTCTTGTGAGAAAAATGGTACCTCACTAGTGTGGGTAGGCTAAGTTCACGCGAAATGAAACAGCCCAAAATGCAACACACCACATTTTCAAAGTGAAAACTGACACTTTTTTTGCAAATGCCTAACTGTAGATTTTGAACCCTAGCTTTGCCGGCACCTATGGAAACCTATCAAACCTATACATTTTTTAAAACTAGACACTCAGGTAAATCCAGGATGGGGGGACTTGTCTGGCTCTCACCAGGTTCTGAATACCCAGAATACCTTGCAAACCTCAATGTTCGTAAAAAAATTAATTTTCTTCACATTTATGTGGTAGAACGTTCTGGGATCTGCCTAGATCCACAACATTCCACCAACCCTGCATTTCCAATGTCTTGTGAGAAAAATGGTACCTCACTTGTGTGGGTAGGCTTAGTTCATGCGAAATGAAACAGCCCAAAATGAAACACACCACATTTTCAAAGTGAAAACTGACACTTTTTTTGCAAATGCCTAACTGTAGATTTTGAACCCTAGCTTTGCCGGCACCTACAGAAACCTAGCAAAGCTATACATTTTTTAAAACTAGACACTCAGGGAAATCTAGGGTAAGGTGGTTTGTCTGGCTTTCACCAAGTTCTGTAACCCAGAATCACTTGCAAACCTAAAACGTTGTCCCCAAAAAACATTTTCCTCACATTTCTGTGGTGGAAAGTTCCAGAATCTACCTAGAGCCACAAAATGGCACCCATTCTGCAATATCCAAGGTATTCTGAGAAAAATAGTACCTCACTTTTGTGGGTAGGCCTAGTGCCCGCGACAGGAGCCAGCCCAAATCACAACGTGGACACACCACATTTGCACTGTTAAAACAGACTCTTTTTTTGCAAAGTGCCAAGTTGTAGATTTTGAACCCTAGCTCTGCTTTCATCTAGGGAATCCTAGCAAACCTATACATTCTTTAACACCTTGGCTGCTAGGGGTTTTCCCCTCCTGTGCTGGAAATTGAAATAGTCCATGGATCATCACAAGGTCAGCTCGTCATAAGCACAGCTCCACTGTGCCTCATGACGAGTTGACCTTGTCATGAGCATGGAAGAGTTAAAAACTAAACACCCAGGGGAATCCAGGATTTGGTGACTTGTCTTGCTCTCACCAGGTTCTGTTACCCACTATCCCTTGCAAACCTCAAGATTTGTCATAAAACTGCATTTTCCTCACATTTATGTGGTGGAAAGTTCTGGAATCTGTGTAGATCCAAAACATTCCACCCTCTCCGCATTCCCCAAAGTCTTTTGAGAAAAATGGTACCTCACTTGTGGGGGGTAGGCCTAGTGCACATGACAGGAAACAGCCCAAAACGCAACGTGGACACACAACATTTCCACTGTGAAAACTGACACTTTTTTTGCAAATTGCTTAGCTGTAGATTTTGAACACTCACTCTTGCGGCACCTAGGGAAACCTATCAAACCTATACATTTTTGAAAACTAGACACTCAAGGGAATTCAGGATGGGGTGACTTGTCTAGCTCTCACCAGGTTCTGTTACCCACTATCCCTTGCAAACCTCAATATTTGTTAAAAAACACATTTTCTTCACATTTCTGTGGGGGAAAGTTCTGGAATCTGCCTGGATCCTCAAAATTCCACACACCCTGTATTCCCCAAGGTCTTTTGAGAAAAATGGTACCTCACTTGTGTGGGTAGGCCTAGTGCACGCAACAGGAAAAAGACCAAAACGCAACGTGGACACACAACACTTTCACAGTGAAAACGGACCCCTTTTTGCAAATGCCTAGCTGTAGATTTTGAACCCTAGCTTTGCTGGCATCTAGGGAAAGCTAGCAAACCTATAAATTCTTTAAAAACTAAACACCCTGGGGAATCTAGGATGGGGTGTCTTGTCTTGCTCTCACCAGGTTCTGTTACCCACTAGCCCTTGCAAACCTCAACATTTGTCATAAAACCGCATTTTCCTCACATTTATGTGGTGGAAAGTTCTGGAATCTGAGTAGATCCAGAACATTCCACCCTCTCCACATTCCCCAAAGTCTTTTGAGAAAAATGGTACCCCACTTGTGGGGGGTAGGTCTTGTGCACATGACAGGAAACATCCCAAAACGCAACGTGGACACACCACATTACCACCGTGAAAACTGACCCTTTTTTTGGAAAGTGCTTAGCTGTAGATTTTGAACACTCACTCTGCCGGCACCTAGGGAAACCTATCACACCTATACATTTTTTTAAACTAGACACTCAGAGGAATCCAGGATGGGGTGACTTGTCTAGCTCTCACCAGGTTCTATTATCCAGAATACCTTGCAAACCTCAATATTTGTTAAAAAACACATTTCCTTAACATTTCTGTGGTGGAAAGTTCTGGAATCTGCCTGGATCCACAAAATTCTACTCACCCTCTTTTCCCCAAGGTCTTTTGAGAAAAATTGTACCTCACTTGTGTGGGTAGGCCTAGTGCATGCGACAGGAAAAATCCCAAAACGCAACGTGGACACTCCACATTTTCACAGTGAAAACTGACCCTTTTTTTGCAAAGGCCTAGCTGTAGATTTTGAACCCTAGCTTTGCCGGCATCTATGGAAACCTAGCAAACCTATACATTCTTTAAAAACTAGACACTCAGGGGAATCCAGGATGGGGTGACGTGTCTGGCTCTCACCAGGTTCTATCACCCAGAATACCTTTAAAACCTCAATATTTGTAAAAAAACACATTTTCTTCACATTTCTGTGGTGGAAAGTTCTGGAATTTGCCTGGATCCACAAAATTCCACCCAACCTGTATTTCCCAATGTCTTTTGAGAAAAATGGTACCTCACTTGTGTGGGTAGGCCTAGTGCAGGTGATAGGAAACAGCCCAAAACCCAACATGGACACACCACATTTTCGCATTGAAAAGTGACCCTTTTTTTGCTAATGCCTAGCTGTAGATTTTGAACCCTAGCTTTGCTGGCACCAACGAAAACCTAGCAATCCTACACATTTTTTAAAACTAGACACTCAGGGGAATCCAGGGCGGGTGGTTTGTCTGGCTCTCACCAGGTTCTGTCACCCAGAATCACTTGCAAACCTAAATCTTTGTCCCAAAAAAACATTTTCATCACATTTCTGTGGTGGAAAGTTCTGGAATGTATCTGGAGCCACGAAATTCCACCCACTCCGCATTCCCCATAGTATTCAGAGAAAAATGGTACCTCACTTTTGTGGGTAGGCCTATTGCCCGCGACAGGAGCCAGCCCAAATCACAACGTGGACACACCACATTTCCACAATAAAAACAGACTCTTTTTTGCAAAGTGCCTAACTGTACATTTTGAAACCTAGCTCTGCTGGCATCTAGGGAAACCTAGAACACCTATACATTCTGTAAAACTAAGCACCCAGGGGAGTCTAGGATGGGGTGACTTGTCTTGCTCTCACCAGGTTCTGTTACCCACTATCCCTCGCAAACCTCAACGTTCGTCATAAAACCGCATTTTCCTCACATTTAAGTGATGGAAAGTTCTGGATCTGTGTGGATCCAAAAAATTTCACCCTCTCCGCATTCTCCAAAGTCTTTTGTGAAAATGGTTCCTCAATTGTGAGGGGTAAGCCTTACCGCACTGTAGAGTTTGAACCCTAGCTCTGACGGCACCTTGGAAAAACTCAAAAACCTATAAATTTTTTAAAACTAGACACCGAGGGGAATACAGGTTGGTGTGATTTGTCTGGCTCTCCCCAGGTTCTGTTACCCAAAATCCCTTGTGAACCTCAAAATCTGTAAAAAGAACACATTTTCCTCACATTTCTGTGGTGAAAAATTCTGGAATCTGTGTGAATCCACAAAATTCTACCCACCACGCCTTCCTCAAAGTCTTCAGGGAAAAATGGTACCTCACTTGTGCGGGTAGGCCTAGTGCCCGGGACAGGAAACGGCCCAAAACACAACTTGACAACACCACATTTCCACAGTAAAAACTGACCCTTTTTTTGCATAGTGCCTAGCTGTAGATTTTGAACCCAAGCTCTGCCGGCACCCAGGGAAACCTAGCACACGTATACATTTTTTAAAACTAGACGCCCATGTGAATCTATGATGGGATTACTTTTCTGGCTCTCACCAGGTTATGTTACCAACAATCCCTTGCAAAGCTCAAACTGAAAAAAAAAACACATTTTCCTCACATTTCTGTGGCGTAAGGTTCTGGAATCTGCCTGGATCCACAAATGTCCTACCACCAAGCATTCCTCAAGGTGTCCCAATAAAAATGATACCTCACTTATGTGGGTGCCCCAATTACCCGCGATAGGCAAGTGGCCAAAACGTATTGAGGAGACTTCAAAATGACCTATTACAAAACAACCTGGTTTTCCAAGGGGAGTCAGCTGAGTTTTTGGCCCCGGGCTCGAGGGACATCTTGTGAAACTACAAAACCCACACATTTCTGAAAACTATACACCCAAGGGAGCCCAGCGAGGTATTGCTTGTGTGGACCCTATAATGTTTTCCTACCCAGAATCCCCTGCAAATCTCAAATTTGGATGAAAAAAATCAAATGTTTCTCAGATTTTTGTTTGGGAAAGTACTGGAATCTGCGTGGATCCACACATTTCCTACCACCCAGTGTTTCCCCAGGTCTTCAGATAAAAATGATACTTCACTCACGTGGTTGGGTCAAGCTCCCACAACAGGCACCGGCCCAAAACATGAAGAATAAGCATGGGCGAATGTTGCGAATCTGGCGTTCACGAATTTGCGTATTTGCGAACTCGCAATCCGCAAAATCCACGAATTCTCGCGAATTTGCGGATTTTTTTGTTTTTATAGTGTTCGCAAGGATTGTTGCCAGTTTGCGAGGATTTTGTACCAGTTCGCGATCGCGAACTTACTCGTCGGCACGCAACGGTCGCGACTATGTTGTTTCTACATCTGGTTCATCATCACAGGTTCACAGCACCCTCTGTTTCAACACTGCCACCCTCTGTTTCACCCATGCCACCCTCTGGTACATCAATGCCACCCTCTGGTTCATCATCATCACTGTAGATTATGGGGGGGGAAAAAGCAAGCACACCTGCCCTGCTTCAACTGACATGAATTAATTTGGGGTTGATTTATTAATGTGTCACTGTTTTAAAATTCCAGTCTGGCACCTGCTTCGTTATCTGTAATTTGCTTTCTGTTGCAGTGCAATTTTTTTTTCCAGGACCTTTGTGGACTACTTGTAGCAATTCTATGATCCGCTGTGAGGGTCAGAGCAGGGTCATACAATTGTTGCAACTAGCAACTGAACTCTGGAGGGGCCCCAGTCAGGAAGCACTACAGGGAATGGTTACTAATGATGAATTTGAACTTTTGCACCTGCTGAGTGCTTTCAGTTTAGCAAAACTCGTTTTTCTGCAGACCAGCAAATGTAATGCCCCAAACAAACTTACTTGTGAAAGTTGATTTCTAATCCAAAAGTGATCCAAAGAAAGTCAAAAGGCCTCAAATCCAAAAAAGTGCAGGCAAATGTCAACCTGAGGAGTTATTCTGATAAAAATCATCATTTTCAGAAGGTCTATGCTGCTTGCTAGTGGATTTCTTGTGCAGAATTGCAAATTTTGTAATTTCGCGAGTGCGAGATTGTTGCTGTCCGCCGCACCTACATGTTCACAATCGCAAACTTACCCCGCGCCCTGCAAAATTGTATCACCAAGAAAAAAAAATCTGCTGCGTGCAAATTTGCGGATTTTCGGTAAATTCGCGAGCGTTCGCGGATCGCGAATTTACCGAAAATCCGCAAAATCCACGAGCGGAACGGATTTTCCGCCCATGCTTAGTGAAGAAGATACATCAAAATTACCTATCACAAAACAACCTAGTTTTGCAAGGGGGTCACCTGGGTTTTTGGACCCAGGCTCGGCGGCCACCTTGGGAACCTACCAAATCCACACATTTCTGAAAACTAGACACCCGGAGGAGTTCATCCAGGTATGGCTTGCATACATCCCCCAATGTTTTCCTATGCAGAATCCACTGCAAACCTCAAATTTATCTGCAAAAAAAAACATTTTCCACATATTTGTGTGTGGAATCACCGTGCTGGCACAAATGTCCTACCTCCACATCGTTCTCCTTGGACTCCCGAGTAAAATGATACCTCACTGTGTGGGTGTCCAATGCAGAATTGGCTAAAAATGCATTTTAAAAAAAATGTAGCGCTTCGAATTCTCAGTTTTATACCCTTAATTTCTCAGTTTTGGGCTCATCCCAGTCACAGGCCCTTGCCCCATCCAGACAAGTGAGGTATCCTTTTACTTGGTGGGGAGTTACAGATTCCACCAACTTTGCCAGCTCAGGCGTATTCTTTTGCAACTCTTGCGCTCTATTACGCCCTCAGTCCTGGTGGTAAACTCAAGACTAGGGGCTAGATGTACAGAGGGTTTTTTTTGTTCAGAAATGCCCTGATTCTCAAAGTGAAGAGGGGAAGCATATCGAAGCCAGCGCATGGGAAGCAGTGCTTCCGTGACCGGTGAGGGACCCGCGGTGGCAGCTGTCGAAGCATGAAGCCTTCCCAGTGAGGGAGGAGGCCGGAGAAGGTCTGTGACAAGCCGCCTTATGGAGAAAGCACCAGAGGAGGAGTTCCTCCCGCAGAGAGGGTGAGAGCTCCTTAGCCCAGGGGGCATTGTGGGTCTTGGGGCCAAGGGACTCCGTGCGTACTTAGTGCCAAGGTCAGCACTAGAGGAGCCTTGTGGGCTCGAGTGGCAGTGCTTCAGCCTCCTCGCACCTGGCAGAGGGGGTGGAAGGTCACAGAGATTGCCATAAGTTTGTTGATGGTGCATACCGAGGCACATTGTCGGTGCCTGAGCGGTCCTGCCATTGCGGGCTGCTCCTACAAGGGGGCATGTTTTGTTTTAAGAGCCAGTGCGCTCTAACGATGGGCTATTCATTTTTAAGGGCCCTAGTGGGGATCCCCAGGGCCAGTGGTGCCCGTACTTTCCTACCAGTTTGGCCATTTCCTAATCGGAGCACATTGTCGGTGCTCGTGCTCCTGCCCCAGCTGCCCCGCTGACAGAGGCCAGCTGCAACGGAGCACACATTTTGTACCGGAGGGCACAGTAGCGCCCAGGCCCACGTTCAGCTTCACAGCTGCCCAGCAATTAGTGGGCAGCTGCAACGTTAAGGCCATTCATTTTTGGGGTCATTTTTGATTGAGTTAGGAGTGAGATGCATTCCTCTGCCCCAGTACCTTCACAGCTGTGCAGCACTTAGTGCCAGCTGCAACGTTTAGGTCAACGCAATTGCGCACTCTTGACTTCCACTGCATAGGCAGCAGCCCTGACATTCTGGACACAGGGCGTTTGAGCCCCTTTGAGAAGGCCAGTTGACCAGAGGGTCAGTGATTTATGTCATACAAGGAAATGTGATAATCTACTATGATTCATGCCTCTAAATGTGTTTAGGGATGAGATTATGTGTGTAATGTGTTTATGCTAGTGAGATTATTTCCTACTGTGAGTTTTACCCCTAATGGGAGTCACGCTTAGGAGGTTAGGGTCTAATGCGTTTAGACTTATGAGAGGATTGCATTGTGGGTTTATGCTGATGAGGTTGGCGCAGAATGGAATTTGTGCCTAATGTGATACTGAGCATAATGTGGTTTATATTACAGGATGATGCTAAGTACAGTGGTTACCAGTGATTACTGGTTGTACGTTTATGATATGTTTTGCTTCTACTGCTTTACACATGAACTTCGGGATAAGCCTGACTGCTCGTGCCAAGCTACCAAGAGGGTGAGCAGGGGTTATTTTTGGCGCGTAACTCCCTTGTCCTGACTAGAGTAGTGGTCTCTGTCTGTCTTTGGCGCAAGCCATAGCCAACCAGAGATCCCATTTCTAACAGAAATATACAGTTGATTACAATAATTTGTGATTTTTGGACAAAGACATTAGGTCTGCTTTATATATGTTGATATGCTGAGCTCTTCGTAAAGCCAATAGGCCTATTTCTTATATTTTAGTGCTCAGACCCTTTGACTAAGTCAATAGGTCTGCCTCACTCTTGAAATTACACACTTTTTATTGTAACATCACCTGGTCAGCCATGTGCTGTGAGGGGTTGGCAGTCTGCAGCGAGATTGACACAGGCCTTGTGGCCAACCACACACCATGCACAGCCAAAGGACATATATGGTGAGGGTTTGGCATTATGTATGGTAATAAAATATTACTTTACTTTAGAAGAACCCTAGCAATTCACACAAATAAACAAATGTTAAAGTGATGTTATAGTTTGGATTTGTAATCATATCTTATTTTACATTAAAGAAAACCTTAGAAAATTAACTTAAATAAACTTCAGTAAAAGGGACGTTAGAGTTAGGAGAAATTGTCAGTTAAAACATACCTTTTTATAGGAACAAAACCAATGAAATTCACCATGTATGGTTATCTCAAATAACTATCACTCATGCCCTAAAATAACTATAACTTGAGTCTCTAATTGCAATTTTTTTGTGAATCCCAATTAGAGACTAACAAAACGAAATGGACTAATGGGTTGCAAGAGACCGGCCTCATCAATATTCATGAGGTATGTTGCAATTTATGACCCTTTCGGAATGGGCAATCATGAAGGGATGGTGGCCTGCTGGGGGAGCAGACCATCATGTCTGCAATTGCTTTTTAATAAAGCTATTTTATGTTGTTTTTGAAAAGCAGCCCAATTATCTTAGAGGGAAATGGTATGCGATTGAAAAATTAAAATTAAATGTTTCTATTTCATCTTATAAAGGTAGGCAGTGGTTAATGGGGCCACTACTGGCTCTTAAAAAAGGTTGTTGCTACCATTTACCAAAGGGGAAGAGGACCCCTGGGGACCCCTTCCTGTTTGTGACTAGCATAGCACCTACTTGAAGTAGTTAGTAAACTCCAATTGTTTTGCGACCGCATTCTGGTTGTAAACACTTACACAACCTCCTGTGACGCGCTATTATGAAGGGACACCCTTGGCACGCCCCCTTCTGAATAGCGGGTTTCAAACCCTATTTTATGAGTTGGTAATAGGTTAACGACTCACAAAATAGGGTTTGCACATAGAAAAATGTATATTACCATTCGCAAACTGCCCGTCCTCGTACATCTGGTCCACAGTTCCATAGGAAAATCATATAGTTGCTCACAAACGACTTTGGCACTGTTCAATGAATCTTCATGAAATGTTCAAAAACAAAAGTTCATCCACCTCAGCTCCTTCCTAGAATGTTTTGTGATGATCCACCAAGTGGGGACTGAGAATAAGGGTGTGTCCCATAACAGAATTACACCAAATCTGGCAGAAATCAAGTGCTAAGATCAGAAAGTGTGCTTTTTGCGATTTGGTGTAATTCTGTTCAGTAGTTTTAGTTTATTTATAAATTGCACAGAGCCAACAGATATGATGGCAGCTATTTTAGGACTTGGGGATTTGGTCCTTTGTCCTGAAAATAGGTGTTATAAAATATATAGGCGACTGGGTAGAGATACCCTGCCCTCAGGCCAGCTAGGAGGATCCTATGCACACCCACAGGGTTGGACGCCAGACCCCACACTGTTTTGCTCAGTGTAGGTTATGCGGGGCAAAACAAAAGGGGATGATGGGCGGAGCTTTTTACAAAATCAAACACTCACCCCCAGTCAACTGATCTGGGTTTAATCCATCAAAACTTCTTTAGCTCACTCAGGCAGCCCAGTTCAGACATGGCCATATGAAAATCAGTCTGACCCTGTGCCTCATGGGAACAGTCCAGCCCGAACTGTCAAGCCATGTCTTCCCTGGACCGGAAACAAGCATCCTGGGACCGGTTTCGGATTCATAATCTTCATCAGCCAGGTTATCTTGAATCCAATGGCCAAGTGAGCAAGGAACTCACGTCTGAGCATACCCTGCCAACTTAGGGCGAACAAAGCAAAACAAAAGGGGATGATGGGCGGAGCGTTTGACCAAATCAAACACTCACCCCCAGTCAACTGATCTGGGTTTAATCCATCACCATGCTTTAGCTCACTCAGCCATCCCAGTTCAGACATGGCCATATGCAAATCAGTCTGACCCTGTGCCTCATGGGAACAGTCCAACATGAACTTCCAAGCCATGTCTTCCCTGGACCGGAAACAAGCATCCTGGGATCTGAGCATTATCCTCTCTCCCAGAATTCAGAAAGGAGCTCAGGACCTGGCTTTTTGACTGATCCCAGGAAGAACAAAGCGCCTGGATACCCTCAAGGGTAGTTAGCAGCGCTTTACAAATCCCAGTTGATTGATTGAACCATCACCTGGCACAAAAGCTGTGTCTGAGCTACAGCCATAAAATGACATTTGAAAGAGAATTAACCCAAATAATTTCTAAACCTCAACAGTTGATTCATTTACTCTGCCTGGAAAATCAGTATAAAAGTGGAATTGTTAAATGACCAATCCGTATGTCACAAGAATGAAGGTAGCAAAATAAGTCTGTTTATTCAGTGTCTTATTTCTTAAAATACATGTAATAAGTCAATGAATAAAATATCACTGTGAATTTCTTTTTTTCTGTATCTTTGATGCCTATATGTCTTTCTTTAATTCATATTCCCATGACATTCTGATCTATTAATTAGAGTCCCATTCCTTTGCTCATGGCTCCTCTATGGAATACTTTCTCACGCAGCCCAACAGAGGAGGGGTCGTTGAAAGATGGCTCTTACACCATCAACCCTATTTAGGATAAAACCTGCCTATAAGGGATAGGAAAAAGTAATGACCCTGAAACCCTGGGAGAAAAGTTCCAGCATGTGGAGCTCATTTGTTTTTTTATAATTTTCCCAAAAATCTCCCACTTTGGAAGTTTGTTTTTGAAAAACAAAACGTTTTTGAAAGGTTTGCCAGCCAGTCGGCCATCAGGTCCGACAATATTTTTGTCAAGCTTTTGCAACATAGACAAGAACCACCATGACCACAATTCCCATCAATGTTAGGCAATTGGCCACAGGGTCAGCGGACAAGTCAAAAAGTGGCAGGCGGAGGTCCCTCAGGATAGCAGAAATGCTGTCCATACTCGAAATCAGGCACATAGTTTTTCTTTCTCTGCCATGAGATTGGAATTTAGCCTCTCAATTATACTGTGTAGAACACGTCATAAGGGACCTCATGCAATTTTTTCTATTTTGAAAAAATAACCCTAAATATTAGACAGCTCTATGTCACTGGAATACAGCATTTCCAGTTTATGTTTTTACAAATCATTCTTTTCAGGTGTTTTATTCTGAAATGTTTAATTGAACAGAACTATAATTATTAAGTATAGAAAACACTGATATCCTGCGCAAAAAGAGGTGGCGCTTTATGGTAATCCTTTATGTGGCACCAGTACATTCCTATTGCTTTGCGAATAAGAGTGAGTGCATAGCTTTAGAAGAGAAAACAGCTTTAACTAATTTTGCAAAGCTTCTAATCATCTTTATCATTAGTCACCTCTGCATTTAAATGTAAAGTATAATTAGTTTTTGTTGAGCACAAGACAGCTCTGTGAAGGGCCTTCCAAGTCACTATTTCTTGGCTCCTACTGTAATGGAGCGTCATTGTGTGCTTGTCTCTGAAAATAACTTGAAATTAATAAAAAATGTGGGACCTTGAGAGAATAAATACATTTGTTTCTGAATCCAAGCCAATGTTAGCACTAAGGGCCTCAAATGTCAAAATCACAGGGTTAGTGACTGACCACAAGCGTTCTTATCATTCTGTAGGTAACCCTTTTTATTAGCAGGAAAAGTATTTCAACTAATAAATGGACTTTTGTAATTGTTTCTAAATTGCAAATAGGAGCGTTCATGACAGGTGTTACTTCCCCACTCCCCTTTCTGATTCGGAAAGGAATTCATAGATAGTTTGTGACTGCAATTGCTTTCTCACATGATTGATGAATTAGAAATCCCCAAATTGCTCATGCTGTTGTGATCTGTGAAGAGAGCCTTTGGGTTGAACCTACTTCCACATGTACCCAGCACCAAGAAGTGGACTCCAAAGGTCAGTTGGCTGACCTCCTGTTAGGCTAAAGGGACACAGAATCTACAAGAAGCACACTTTTCTGAAAAGCCTGGCTGACCAGTTCCAACTGGACCTGCCCAGAACCCTGAAAGTTGCTTCTCCTGGAGTTTTTTTTAGCTCAATGTGTTGTCCCTAAGGGCCCAGGGCTCTTAGATGAGTTTCAAAGTGTACTCTTCCTGTATAAGCTTAATAGCTGGGATTTAGAAATGTATTCATGGATTTCTGCTTGAAAAACCAACAGAAGAATGGCCCAAACCTGCCAAGTAAATCCAGTGAAGATTTGTTGCCACTGAGCCAAAGATTTAGGTTACTCCCGCTCAGAGCTTTTCAGTGGCGGCAAATATATTTCAGCTGGACTTTGCAGCCTTGCCCTACTTAAGGAATCCGAGCTCCAAAAACTGAATAAGTCCAAAGGTAGAAAATTGCAACAGACGAAGGTGCCAAAACTATGAGGCCGGAGAGGGATCATCCTTGGGCACAATTTCTTTATTTACGCAGTACTGAATTTTCCCATCAAAAGTCAAAAACTTCCCGGGGCTTTGTCTGATGGCTATCCAGCCTCAAGGAACCCACCTCCGTCACAGCCTGCTGACTAGCACCGCTGAGGGTTTTTTACTTACATTTCAGAGACTAAGTCAGAAGGTAAAATTTCCGACCGGGACAAACCTGGTCTCTGCATCAGACCAGTGCCCCATCGCAGTCAGACTTTAACTTTACTCATGTCCCAGTATAGAACAATCTGTTGCCCACAGTTAGTACTTTTTCAACATTTTAGTGCTATTTTTATTTAAAATTTTAAAAATGTATATCTTTGGTTCCCCCTATTGGATTATTATCGCTTTAGGTCCCATGTTGTTTATTAAATTATTCTCTATTTTTATAATTTAGACTGGGCTTTTTATTGTGTAGTATGTTTGACTTTTTAACTTATTTTCTACTTCTAAATGATTACATAATTTTCTTACCTACCATGATGTTTGCTCTGTGCCATACCTACCAGGGGTGTAGCTCAGATTTAAATTACTGAAACCTTTACTGGACAAAGATAGTTACAATATTACTTGTGGCGAACTAAAATCCACATAAACTAAAAATCCACTTTCACATAGGAACAGCAACAAGTAGGACAATATCAGAAATATTAGAAAGATAAACATAAATTTACATGCTTACTAAGAAAAGGGAAAGTTTTTTTTTGACTGAAAACAAATGTCAAGTCTGCTACAAAGATTATTTCCATTAAAAACGTGCGTTATCACAAAAAGAGGTTAATATGAAGATGATCTTTGCCAATGTCACGCAGTTTAAAATGACTCACGAGCACAGCTGCCACTTGACAATCTGCTAACAGCAAACATTAAAATGGAAAAGCAATACCGAAAATAAACATCTCGTTTCCCTTAGGTAGCATTGTTCTATCGTGTAATCAATCGTCAGCTCTGTCGTTTTTCATTCTCATCTAGGTAGTATGTGACATTTCCTTATAGCAGTTATATTTCTGTGACTAAAGAATGAGAAATGCTTTTTCGCACAGTCATTCTAGAAAGATAAGCAATGGCTCGCCTTAAACATGTTTTGATTAGATTCCCTTTTAGGAGAGAAACAAACTAAATGAAATGTCAGCCGGTGGGTTTCATACCTGCGAACATGCATTCCTAAATCCACGAGTTTGCTTGAAAAACAGGCTGCGAAATGCTAAAATAATATCATTGAATCGTCGCTGGCATTATGTGCTCCTGCAAAAAGTTGTTAAGCCCTCAAGAA
Organism: Lissotriton vulgaris; assembly: GCF_964263255.1. Taxonomy (NCBI): domain Eukaryota; kingdom Metazoa; phylum Chordata; class Amphibia; order Caudata; family Salamandridae; genus Lissotriton; species Lissotriton vulgaris. The sequence continues at coordinate 42,611 of NW_028244457.1, read as the reverse complement.
GAATGATTGTCATTGAGAGTTGGTTCAGCTCATCTTCCAACAAGAATCTTTTCCTGAAACGATGCAGACAATGTTTGAAAAGCATCTCACAGCGCAATTCAAAGTGAAAAAGAAAACGTCATCCTCCAGCGTCAGAATCTTTTCTCGTGCGAAATTAGGAGGATGTTATCAGTGCTGTCAGCTGACTTGTAAGTTACGACTTCTTCTCACCTGAATTAAAAATGGCTAATTGAGCTTTAGCGATGCCAGCCAGAGTAGAATACAGTAGAATGAGTGTTATGTGCGCAATTTCTTTGTAGTGGGAGACAGGGTCTAACTTGTCTCCATAGAGCAGCTAGGCAGTGTCCGATAGGCCTATCTGACGAATCAGGGTGATGGCGTGCAGGATTACCAGCTCAGTTTACCATACTCACCTGGGCCCATAACACATACACACTGTGAGCCAGTAATCCTGCTTTACCTTCCTGCCTATCAGAATTGTATTATTTAGGACTTTTACCTGTTCACCTTGACTTAGCAATTCTTGTCACCTGTGCTTAAAGTCCTAAAGGGATCAAAGGGAGTTAGCATAATAGGTTTATAATAACATTTACCTTTATGAATAACCACAGTCTCGGGGAAAGTTTAAACTCTTTATCTATTCAAAGTCCTATTAGTCAGAGCCTGTACAATTGCAATTAAAAACGTTTCAAGTAAGAAAAGAATAATCAAAGCAATGATCTGTAAGAATATTATGAGATTTATTTTAGACATTGATATCTGGGAAGGGTGAGAAAGGGAAACAGTACAATGACATACCACACAGATTATATTTACCTAGAATGGTGTGAAGATCAACCCTGGCCACGGGCTGGGGCAAAGGCAAGGCTCCTGAGAAATCTGGTGCCAATGGGACAGGACAGGTGCAGATTCAGATCAGGACCAATGCGGATCAGGACAGGACAGGTGCGGTTCAGGACCGGACCTCAGCTAAGTGCAACGCCAGCGTCACAGCCCTCTCTCTCTGCGACTAACACTTGGACCCCAACTGGGCCATCGATTCTTCTCCCTCAGCTATTCCCGATTCTTCTGACAGAGTACTCGACTAGCACCTCTGCTCTTGATCTCCTTCAGCATACGTTGGGTCAGTGACAGGTCTGTGACAAGCCGGACAATCTAACTGACTAAGCCTACCTTAGTTATACCATTTTCCAGGGCAATGTACCACCCCCCAGTTTTGCGAATTTGTATATTCCCTTGATTCAATATGTCAGAAAGGCGAGGAGAGGTCATCACACCATACCAGTATGAGATTATTTATATTCAATAACATGGATCGATGTTCCCGCCCAAAATTCACTTTTCCATGAATTTATTCCACCCAGCAATATTATTTCAATTTAATATACAATGTATAATGTTTTGTGCTTTCTTTTCCTCTTGGAAGTTCACATGGTTGAGTTCCCAGGCGCATCGCAGCCAAGACTGTCATTGGCATTAGTTCAATGCCTCTGCTCTAGGACTCTTGGCACTTTGGCTCATGCGCATTTCAGATTCAATGTGGTGTTACAAGTCACTCTTCTGGCCCAAATACGAGCTAATAATAAAGTCAAAGAGAAACACATTACAAAGCGAGAATAAATGAATGCACTGTATACCCCTTATTTGTACTCTAACACCATTACTTTTTTTTATAATTCTTTTTATTGGTAGTTTCAAGGCATAACATATCCAAAGAAACAAACTTACAGATCATCATGTTACCGCATCCCGCATCCAGGATCAATAATCATTTCTATGCATAGTACAGATAAGATATCATTCAAAACCAATATAAACATGAACACTGGTTACAGAGAGATACACCACACTGATTCATACGATTGGGTTATTTTGCAAATAGGCGACCAAATATGACCAATAGTCTCTGGGGCGTGATCCCGTTGGCAGCTCCTGTTCATAGGTAAGAAGAGTATTGTGACAGTATGTCATATCACGGAGCCATTGACTGGTTTTTGGTACATTTTTACTATCCCAACATAAGGAGATTCTCCTTTTAGCAAGCAGCATTGCTATCAAACAGAATTTACGCTTTGTAGCTCGAACATTGCATAATAGTCCCAGGAGACAAGTGCGAATTGTACAGCTAATGGGGACCATATCACCTAGCATTTGTGCCACCTTCTTCCAGTATTCTATTATAAGCAAGCAGTGCCACGCGAGATGTATAAAGTCTGCCGATTCACACCCACATCTTTTGCAACGAGCATCTAGTCATAAACCATATTTATGAAGCCTTGCAGGTGTGTGATAAGTTTGATGCAGATATTTATAATGCAAGATTCTCAGGTTACCATTAGGCATTAACATTTCAGTTATTGAGCAGGCAACCCGACACTCTTCCTCCAAAAGTGGGTTGTCTAGGACCTCATTCCATCTTGCCCATGCTTTTTTTGTTGTGTCTGCTATCACCTCCTGCACTACAGTATATAGCCATGATATTAACTTCTTATCATTAGGTGACGTGCTGATCAATTGTAGTGCATTCAGTTGCGAAGGTTCTGCTGGGTATGTAGGGTAATGCTGTTTGATCACCCCCTGGAGTCTGTGATAGGTGAAGCGGAATAATAATGTTTGATTGCTTACATAATCGAAATCTCGCAGCTGTTTGAACGTCCCTTCGTGATAGAGATCCCCCATTGTGTCAATCCCTACTTGCTGTAAGAGCCCCATTCCCACCTCTTCCTGGGTGAAGGATAAGCAAGGGTGATGTTGCAGTGGGAGCGCAGGCGCATATAGCGGAGTCTTATTTCGTAATTTCCCTATTTCAAGCCAAGCAGCATTTGTGGTATCTACCGTGTTAATGTCTTTGTTATGCAGCAGAGGCCTCTTATGCGTTATTATCGCCCTCAGTGGGATAGGGTACGCATTACTCTCCTCTATTGCAGTGTGTGTAAGGTAGGGGGTCCGATGGTACCAATGGTGAGCATATTGGGCCTGCAAACATAAATAATAGAGGCGCCCTCATTTCAATCCTGGCCTGCTTACCCGCCCATATTAGTTTAATTAATAATGATTGTATCTGCCGGAACACTTCCGGCGGTGGGGGGATGGGGACATTATTGAATAGGTACAAGAATTTTGGGAGTACTACCATTTTAACAATCGCCGGTCTGTCCGCTAACGAAAGAGGTAGTTGGATCCAGCGGTCAGTTTTGGCTGTAATAGTGGTAACAGCTTTGCCATAGTTTTCACCTATGACAAGCTCCGGGTCCCTATGGAACCACACACCCAGGTACCTCACTGGTTCAGTTTGCCATTCCAGAGGGAATTCTGTGTTATGTGGAGCTGTGCTATCTGCCCCATTACTTTATTTTTACTATGGCATTAATAATCAAGCGGCACGAACAATGTTTAGTTAAAGCAATAGCAGGTGCATAAATGTGTGAGACATGAAGCGGCCCTCTTTAATACTAGTGCGCAGCTGCAGGAAATTCCCACCAAAGCATAGATACGTCACATCACGTGGATGTGGCAGACGCATGGGCAGAAGAGTTTCAGCCTTTTCGGTGGCCATATTAAGTCACTCGAGTTACTGTTAGTAAAAGCACATAAGCGAGCTTCCCCTAGATACTATAAATGTTGTGTGGTGCAATAATTAGTAATACAGAACATGTTGAATAATAGGTTACAGATTGAATCCGAGCAAGTCCCTTTAGGTATGAAACCTTGCTCCATCAAGGGCATGGGTCGGTTTTTAGCGGTGTATGGGCCTGTTTTATGACCAGGGGGTGTTTTTTTTAGGTCAAGCCTAGGCAGCGCACATGCGCTTTCTGCAAGACCTGCTGTAATGAATACAACTACTTTATTCCCGCCCCCTACTTACCATTGGCTTAGTCAAGTGTCTCTCTTTTTTGCTCCCTCTTAACTGGTTCTGCAGCCGATAGCTCACCTCTGTGTCAGGGCTAAGGAGCACCTGTAAATGACAGTTTTTTCCATACATTTCAGTGCATCTCTGCTGTTTGGGAGAACTCTTTTACCTTTGCTACCCTTCACCCCAGAACAGAGAAATTCTTTGGCACTCCATCGGTTCGGCAATGATAAGCTGCTGCCCATTTGTCACCATCTTTTTCCCCTGAACCATAAACTTCAAGCCCTGTTCATGTCTTAGTTGCCATATATTCAGCAACCGTCTTTTTACCTTTCTTTAAGTTTTCTTTTTTAAAAAAAAATCTTTTTATTGACAATTTTTACGTAATAAATGCATTCCCACCCTCCCCGCCCCCCCTTTCCCTGACCAAGAACATGTCAAAAATAAATAAATAAGCAACTTATTATATACATACATCAAAAATTAATCCAGTATAGTGCACTTTACCATAAGGATACAAGGAAAAATAGAAGAAAATAATACTATATACACAAAATACAATCATGTATGTCTCTGGATCCACAATAACATTGGTGACCAAATCCGCATGCCCATCAATCTTTTTTTAGCGCCTTTGTTTTTATAATTTGCAACTTCCAGACTACAAGTGGCTAATAGCCTAGCCCTCCATTGTTGAAATGCAGGTGGATCAGGATCTAGCCAGGCTGAGGCAATAGTAAGGCAATAGTAAGTCGAAGTATTGCCATGGCCACAAATATCAACCCCTGAGTGTTTGTCTGCAGTTCACGATTTGCTACCCCCAGCATGATTTCCTCCGTTGAGATTTCTATTCTTGTTTGACAAACTTCTGATAGAAATTCCGAGATATCATTAATCAGGTTTGTGAGCGTGTTACATGTAGCAAATATATGTATAATATCAGCCCCATATAGTGCACAACGAGGACATGTTGTTCCCTTCCGTGTTCCCCCTTTAGCTATTTTCTTAGGGGTGTAATATAGGAAAAAGAAGGTTTTATAAAATTGTGCCTGTAGCTTTAACGACATTAGCGAATTTAGAGCTAAGTCATATGCCATACGGGGGATAGTAGAATGTACTCCCAGTTGGTCCTGCCAAATGACGCATTGTTTGTCCATATCATCTGGGGCCATTTAATTCAATGTATCATAGATTTCCCCAATCCTGGGAGTCGTTTTTTTACATAAATTATCTTCTTTAAGTTTTCTGATGTTGCTGTCTAATCTACCCTTGGACTACCAAGCACACACCACCATCTCCCATTCCTCTTTGTTTAATTTCACTTTTCTTTCCTGTGACATACAGTCACCACAAGCATTTTAGAAACTTATTTCATTCCAGCATAGCAGTTTATATATATATATATATATATATATATATATATATATATATATATATATATATATATATATATATATATATATATACACGCTTAACTTTGCTTTATTATTTTAAAAATAAACATAAATTGGAAGCTCATTAGTCCAAGATGGCGGCCCCAGGAAATCGTCTTATTTTAGACCTTTGCCTCTGTCTACGGCAGAAGCTAACACTCAAATTTCCCAGCATGCCCCACTCTTAAAAGCCAAGTATGGTGAGTGCGAACATCGAAGATTATCAGGGATTGTTTTTTGTTAGTCACTCCATAAGAGTGCATGTGTGTCCTTCACATGCCTCCCCTCTCTGAGTTCTTCTAACCTCAGATCCCTACCCCTTCCCTGCTGTCCTGCATAATCCCTAACTCCCTCTTCACCTGTTAGGCTTGTCTGTGGTTTCCCTGTTTGGATTCTGATAACACTATTGTTTAAAAAGTGTAAATCGAGGGCGTGGCTTCGAAGCCGATACAAGATGGCGGATTACGAGTGAGCTCGGCTCGGAAGAGGAACATTCTAAACTCGTTTTTGTTTTGTAATGCAGTATTTCTTGGCGCTGATGGCAGTATTTGCTTTATGAAGTGACGGTGGGTTCAGCAACCGCATTACCTCTGCAATTCCCGTTTTTTTCCGCACGTGAAGCTATTTCTTCAATTTGGATTGTGTGAACATGCTGCCAGTTCACTGCTAAATGTTTTCCAGTGACATACACGTGGGCAGCTAATATTCTCTTTCGCTTTCCTTCATTGCCTCCTTACTCATGTGGTAACAGCCTTTGATATAAAAGCATAGAGGATTTTCTTTTTTCATTTTTCCTGAATACATTTATGTCAGCTGCAACTTATGAAAATTCAAATAATGCCTGCATGGATGTCAGCTGGTTACAAGTTCTTTCAGTCTGTGGCTGTCATGAGTATTGTATATGAGGAAGAACACCCTGATGCCATAGTTACTTATTAAATGTTGTTCCCCCTATTTTTTGTGATTTCAGGGGTAATGAGTTTTTGCTCTCATGTTACCACATATCATATGCCATATTTTTATGAATGTTGACATTTCTCCACATTGAGTCAGTATTGAAAGTCTCTTTTCTTTAGCTTAATTTTCCGCAGACGTTTTCTGCAGGGCTTTTATTCACTCCAATATTTCTGACTTTATTTTGGATGGTCTTCACTCCTGCCTTTTTAAAATATATATATTTTTTTAAGTGTATGGGCCACATTTGTCCATGATTAACTTCTATTCATCGTTCTTCTTCATATCTCAAGATGGCGAATGACCCTCACACCTCCTCTAGATCATCCTCCTCAGGCGCCAAACCTAAGAGACAAAAGAATGACCCGCCTTCCCCCATTCAGTCCTCCCAAAATCCTGTTCTAGACTCTATTGTAGAGAACGTACGTGGTCTTCAACCCGTTATGGTCACTACTAATGAAAATTGAAGACCGATGGATAGTCATGGAGGGCAAAGTACTGGAGCTTGAACAACTTGTTGGAGATGTCCATGATATATCTACTAAAATTCCACGGTTAGAGCAAGAAATTCATAATCTCAAATTGCACACCGATGATTTGGAAAATCGCAATCGAAGAAACAATCTTCGCCTTTTTGGTCTGCCGGAAAATATTGAAAGTCCATATATGGTGTCATTTCTGAAAAAGTTCCTGCCGGACCTCTTAGATCTTCAGTCATCATCTCCTCTCAATATACAACGGGCTCATCATTTGGGTCGTCTTCAACCTAACTCTAATAAAACCTTGTGGTATCATCATGCTTTTCTTAGAATTCACTGAATTGATGCAGGTCCTGAAAGCGGTGGTTAAATCCAAATGACGCCTCACTTGGTCAGGTCATAATATTTTCATCTCACAAGATGTTTCAAACGCAACAAATGCACGTTGTAAGGAATTCTTGGCTCTTCGTCCCCGGATGAGACACTTGAATATTCAATATAGCATCCTCCATCCTTGTCTCTGCAAAATTACTCATGAAGGAAGGTCACGTTCTTTTGATGATCCTGCTGAACTGAAACTCTTTCTCAACAATATTTCTCCTCATGGTATGGAAAACTGATGGTCTTGTAGTTTCCTAGAATATACTGATAGTTGATTGTTGCTGACTTTCTAATTGTATTGTTGATCTACTTTCTCTTACTTGTTCTTCCTCTATGTCATTTCTTACTTTCCCTTTACCTATATATATTACTACGTTTATTCTTCTACTTTTTACTGAGACTTACCTCTTTTTTTTTCTTTTGTATTGGCTTGTGCCGCTGTTCTTGTTTCTGTCAACCTGCCCCTTTCTTCTTTGTTGCTTGTTTACTTGCAGATCTGGATTTTTTTCTTTGATCTGTGTCTTTCTTTCTTTTTGCTATTCTTTTCTTTTTATTCTCTTCTTTCTTTCTGCTATCTCCCTTGTTTCTCTCTCTTGGTTTCTTGGTGCATTTCCATTATCATTTAAATGTCTTTCATTATATTCCTTTTGGTGCTTATTTTCTTTATTTTGTTTTTTGATCCTTTTGCCTTTTGCCGTTAGCTGTTGTTGTACATTTTGTTCTTTGTATTCATCTAATATATGGTGTTTTTTTATTCCTAGTCCTTTCCCTGAAGTGTATCATCTCCATCCGTGTATTACCCTCCCTTTCCTCCACTATGTATAATGTTGTCACATGGAATGTTTGTGGTCTTGGAAACCCCGTAAAGAGACAAAAGGTACTTTCTTATTTGTCTAAACTGAATTCTTATGCATCATTTATTCAAGAAACGCATTGCAATGATGTAGAATCATTTAAATTGATAAGACAGTGGATGGGTCAAGTTGTTTATTCTCCTGCTTCTAAGGTGGTGTAGCTATCCTATTTCATAAATCGATTTATGCACACAGTTTATCTACAAAATGTGATAGTGATGGGCGTTGGGTAGTAGCTAAGATTGTTATTCAAAATAAAGAACTTGTTCTGCTGAATATCTACGGCCCTGTTAAATCAGATCCAAATTTCTGGAATAACATTAAGATTTTACTATCTTCTATTGATGGTTCTAATATTATTGTTGCTGGGGATTTTAATCAATGGTTAGACCCATTTTCGGATAGACAATCTAAATGCAAATTTAAACCTGATAAATCTCATAAATCATTTCAATCTGCCATTGCCTCTCATTAATTATATGATGTTTGGAAGACCTGTAATCCTGATACCCTTGAGTTTACTTTTTTTTCTAACGTTCACCATACTCGTTCCAGAATTGATTATATTTTAGTTAGTAAACCCCAACTCCCATCCATTCAATCCTCTGAGATTGGATCTATTTTTATTTCTGATCATGCCCCAGGGTTTTCCGCCCTTGATCTCTCTTTGAGTTCTCCAAAATTTGGTTGCTGGAAACGTAATCATTTTTTGCTGTCAGATAATACTTTTGTTACAGAAGCCACTACCTTTATTAATGATTTTTTTTACTATTACTAATCCTCTGCACACCTCTTTGTCTAATAACTGGGATGCCTTTAAGGCCTCCTTCCATGCTTTTGCTATTTCAAACTCAGCAAAAAAGCAGAAAACTGCTAAAGCTAAGTATGCCATTTTACTACAAAAACTCAAGCTGTTGGAACATACTTATTTTTCCTCTAAATCTCTATTTGCTCTTCTTGAACTGATGAAAGCCAAATCGGCTTTCAACAAACTTGCCATGATTGATGCATGTAATGTTCTTCTTAAAATTAAATCTTAATAACATATCAGTCAAAATAAAGCAGGCAAGATGTTGCCAATTATTTAAAAATTAAAATTAAACGTAAAAATATAGGTCCTATTCTAAATGAATGCACTAATATTGTGGCTTCTTCAGATGAAGATATTGCTTCTACATTTCATGATTATTACCAATCATTATATACAGATTATACGAATCCCTCTACTCAAAATCTTCATACCTTTTTTTCCGGCCTCCCTATTCCTCCGTTGCCTTCAGATAAATTTGACTTATTAGAAAGTGAAATCACTCTTCAGGAGATAACGGATGCCATTACATCCTTCAAAAAAATCGAAAGCACCAGGTCCTGATGGTCTTTCTGTTGAATTATTTTCTGCCTTTTCCTCTATTTTTGTTCCCAAACTTCTGGCCCTTTTTAATTCATTCATTGTTGACTCTAAAGCATCTGGCTGATTTATGGAGGCATTGATTGTCTTTATTCCCAAGCCAGATAAGGATCATTCCTCCTGTAAAAACTATTGTCTCATTTCCTTAATCAATTATGACTGTAAGATATTTGCTAAAAACCTCGCCACTCGCCTTGAGAGTATCATCCCACTATTGGTTAAGACTGATCAAACTGGTTTTGTTAAGGTCAGATTGGCTTTGGACAATGCTCGCATGTTTGCTACTGTTATCTCCTTCGGGAGGAAATACAAATCCCTACTTGCAGCATTCTCCTTAGATGCTGAAAAGGCTTTTGATCGCATAAACTGGCAATTCATGTTCAATACACTCAAATGTTTTGGTTTTGGTAACATTTTCATTTCTTATGTCAAATTGATATATTCTTGTCCTTGTGCTAGTATTTTTGTTAATAATCATTTTTCTAAATCTTTCCTATTATATAGAGGTACTTGCCAAGTGTGTCCTGTATCGCCATTGTTATCTGTATTATGTCTCGAACCTTTCCTTGAACGTATTCGAATTAATTCAGGTATCGCTGGCTTTTCATATAATTCTATTTAAACCAAATTGACACCTTACATCATTATGATATCCTGGTGAACTTTCTTGTGGCTGCTGCATTGGATGCTGTAGCAAATTCTGTATTGCTGGAGAAACGCTCCTGATCATATTTCCTGCGCCGTCACTCTGAAAGCGCTACCTGGCAGCGCTGGTGAAGAACTGCTCGCGTTTCCCGCTTCGCGGGAAACACTCGTGTGTGGGTTGTAGGCGGCTGGAGGCGGCTGGAGAGTGTGAGAAACTACATTGCCCACAAGCCATCTGGGCCAGGAACAACTCCCCGCCACACCCCCCTCACCTGGCTTCAATTGCGCTGAAGGTCCGCTGTAGAGCGGAGAACTCTCTTGTGGCTGCTGCATTGGATGCTGTAGCGAATTCTGTATTGCTGGAGAAACGCTCCTGATCATATTTCCTGCGCCGTCACTCTGAAAGCGCTACCTGGCAGCGCTGGTGAAGAACTGCTCGCGTTTCCCGCTTCGCGGGAAACGCTCGTGTGTGGGTTGTAGGCGGCTGGAGGCGGCTGGAGAGTGAGAGAAACTACATTGCCCACAAGCCATCTGGGCCAGGAACAACTCCCCGCCACGCCCCCCTCACCTGGCTTCAATTGCGCTGAAAGTCCGCTGTGGAGCGGAGAACTCTCTTGTGGCTGCTGCATTGGATGCTGTAGCGAATTCTGTATTGCTGGAGAAACGCTCCTGATCATATTTCCTGCGCCGTCACTCTGAAAGCGCTACCTGGCAGCGCTGGTGAAGAACTGCTCGCGTTTCCCGCTTTGCGGGAAACACTCGTGTGTGGGTTGTAGGTGGCTGGAGGCGGCTGGAGAGTGAGAGAAACTACATTGCCCACAAGCCATCTGGGCCAGGAACAACTCCCCGCCACGCCCCCCTCACCTGGCTTCAATTGCGCTGAAGGTCCGCGCATCGCGGAACGCGCGCGGGCGTCGCCGGGCTAAGCCCGGGCAAAGGGCGGGCCCTCTGTGGCCCTCTGTGGCCCTTAGTGGCCGAGGTAGGCTGGGCTGGGCCCCGTTATTTTGATCTTGAACTAAAAAAACTGTCAAGTGTTTTGTAGTTGTGCTACCTATATTTTACCATTATACTATGACAACAAAGACATTACGCTCCGGAAGAGTACTAGGTGGAAGGTCCTGTATAAAAACCAGATCAAATTCTTTAAGGAATAAAAAGGAAAATAGCGTTCTACTGAAAGGTCAGATGCAGTTGTTGAAAATTTGGGAAAAACCAGTGAATAATTCTACGGAAGCGCCAATTATTTCTAACGATTCATCGTCAACTATGGCTGATACACAGTTTGAAGTAGTGAAAATTACCAAACCCGAGCTGACTATAGAAAAAAATATATATCTACTTCTCTTCCAAATACTAATTCAACCCCCTTAGTAGGGACATCTAAAGGCTCTAATTCTGATCTCACTAAAGTTCCTCAGTCCATGACTTTTAAACACACAGAAAATGAGGAAATGAATATAAATGATTTCTCCATCCCATCCAGTATCGATCTTGAACTTTGTGGTCGCTACTTGGACGGGAAAATACCGGAACAATCAAAAACTAGTAAAACTCCAAATGGAGCAACACCATCGGGTTTATTGCTATACAGTAGCACTCCTTCTATGGCATCAAATGACATCTTTTCGTTGCAGAGCAATTTGAACTCCCCACAGCTCAATCTATCTGGGATTTGTTCTCTTATTGCATCCGAACAACCAAAAAATGAAAAACCTATCTCTGAATCTCTGATAGCTCTCGAACATTTACTCGCCTCCATACTTCTTCTATTAGGTAAATTTGTCGGGAGCTCGGATTGCATTTTGCACTCGGTTACAGAAATTTTGAAAGTATTGCTTGTTAAAAATTTTGAGATTGGGGCTACCGAACATACTGAAACTGCAGACCAGAAGGACTTGGTCAGTAATCCCACATTGAGTAAAAATGCACAAATGTAAAAGCTGTTAAAGGTTGAAATTCATGAGCCCTCTGTGCTCTTCCCTCACTCCCCACACAAAGGAGAAAAGAATCCGAACCATCTCTGAAGGAAGTAAGCTCGGCAGAGGCAAACCAATCTGTCGTGATAGATCTTTTTCCTATTTTCAATCAGGATGTAAAAGATTCTGAAGGAACTGCATTGTCTAAAGGGATGGTAAAAGTAAAAAGTAGAAAGTATAAGGGAAAAAATAGGAAACCTACTCGAAAGCATAATAAGAAAAAACAGAGACAAATCATTTTTCAAAAGCACATTGATACAGAAGTCTGTGATGTAATAGATATTGTAGATAGATCATTATTGGATACTTCCTCCAATGTGGTTGTTGTTTCTGCTAATAACTCTGTTGTAGAAGATCTACCTGCTGTCAGTATCATGAATGAGGGACCATTAAATTCTAAAGCTGTCGAAATAATTTCTATGGAACCAGCAAAGGAGGCCATAAGAAATAATCCTAATACTGAAAAAAGGGTACTTAACCCGTTTGCTCCTAATTTTTGCCCCATTTCTGAGGAACCGACGAACATCTCTTGTGTCCCCTTAAAAATTTCTAACCTCTGTATTGATACTTTGACATTGGACTTCCTTCCCTTATTTGACTCTGACCTGAACTTGAATAGATCATGGTTGATTAATTCTTTCAAAGACATTGAAAGTTTAAAACTTATCCTGTCCAGTGACATTGACCTGGTCTCCATAATAAGGGTTGGAAGTGAACAACGAGCACGAGTAAAATTTTGTTCCAAAATTATTGCTAATTTAGTTCTCCAACAAGCAGAAGCATTTCAGTGTAGAGGGATCGATGTGCTTCCTTTTTTTAACACCGGAAAGCGCTTCGCTCCCAGAGAAGAAGCCTTTAAAATGGGTTGTGGGAAGGAAGATCACTATTCCTACAGTAAAGACTTAAAAATTTGGGTATCCAGAGGCAAACGCATGGTTTCTGAGGTACTCCCTCTTTCTGTGAATACGGATAAGCCTCCAACAGAAGATAATCAGTTATGGAATTGGCTACCAGGAGTTCTGGTTAATAACACATCGAACAACCCAAGACTGTTTCAACATCTTTAACAGTCAATTAAAAATAGTATCCTGGAATGCCGCAGGCTTACACAATTGTTCTGAGAAATTAGAATTTTTACTATCTTTGCATGTTGATGTGTTATGTATTCAGGAAACATGGTGTAAAAACAGTATAGATGGAGGAAAAGACTATATTGTCCTTGAGGCTGCCGCTACATCTGTAAAGAAAGGCCAAGCAAAAGGTGGAATTGCCTGTTTTTTATTAAATACATTACAATGGCAGTATTCCCACTACAAGGACGATAGTAATCTTTTCCAGTCCATAACTATTAATAATATAGGGACAGTAGGAAATCGTTCTTCTCTTGTACTTTTAAATGCATATATTCCCCCTGAAGATAGTTTTAACGTTGTTTTGAAGCGAATGTTTTCTTATGTAAAACAATTATTAGAGCAGGATCAGCCTCCTTATATTTTGCTTATGGGTGACTTAAATAGCAAAGTTTCTAATGCAAGTATAGATATGTTTAGAAATACTTACAAGGAAGAAGCATATAATATACCTCAAGCAATCTTTCCTAGTAACACCAAATCTAATAAAAGAGGAAAAATATTACTTGAAGAACTTAGCTATTTTGAGGGTCTAATTGCAAATGGTAGGATGCCTTCTGACATTCCTGCCAAGTTTACACATAGGTCATTTAGGGGTGAATCCATCTTTGATTATGTGATCACGGACTACGATACGTTTTCCTTCATTCAAGATATAAGGATCTCTCAGTCTTCATTAAGTGATCATAACATGATTAACTTAACTGTTTTGTTACAACCTCCAGATACAGACTCTTGGTCTATAATTAATAAAGGAGTCTCTATTTATTCCAAATCTGGAAGGTGCTTCTGGGACCCCGTCAGTATGAAGGAAGTCCAAAATATACTAGCTCAAACCATTCTGGAATTAGAAGAATGGCAGGGTAGGGAATTCCTAAACTTTGAAAACTTTAAGAAAAGGGTTACTACGTTAGCAAAGAAAACAAAAAATGCCAAAAAGTCGTATTCCTCTCCTAGTATACTATTACCCTTAAATAAGGAGATAAATAAACTCGTGAGGCTACAGTACCTAAGTAGAACAAAGGAAAATGCACAGAATTTAGCCCTACTACGGAGAAGGAGGGTCAGATTGAAAATAAAATTAAAAAGAGATAAAGAAGATTCCCTCTGGATTAGGTTAAGGGAAGCATTAGCCTTTAATAATTCCAGAGAATTTTGGTCAATAATAGGGAAGGGATGTGGCGTAAGAACCACCCCTATTCCCATTGCTATTGCTGAAGGTATTTGGATAAAATTCATATCTGGTTTGTATGCTTCTAATGGTGCAGTGGGTGACAATGGGGATATAGTTCTGAATAGCAAAAATAACATAGAGCTTCCAACCGAGAAAACCATAGCTTCTGTGTTAAAGAGTATGCGCTCTTCCGGAGCTATGGGTCCTGATGAACTACCCATGTCCCTATTGAAACAAGATGTCACCTCCTGGAGCAAGATCCTTCTTCCAATATTTCATGCATGTCTCCTTTCTAGATCTGTCCCTGACTCATGGAGAGGAAGTATATTAATTCCACTATTTAAAAAGGGAGAACGGGAGAATCCAGCAAACTACCGTCTAATAGCTTTATTGGATGCAATAGGAAAAGTGTTCGCTAAATATCTTTTAACTTTGATTAATGATTGGATAGAACTTAATTGTATTTTACCTTTGGAACAAACTGGATTTCGAAAGGATCATGGAACATTAGATAATTTAACAGCATTGCAGGTGATTACTGATAAATATATACGTGTTCGAGGTGGTGGAATTTACGTGGCATTTATAGACTTCTCCACAGCGTTCGACAAAGTAGATCGTCCAACGCTGTGGAGAAAGCTTGCAGCTTTAGGTATGCCAATACAGCTTCTCGAACTTGTGTAGGCCCTTCACTCGAACACATGGTGCAAGGTGTTATATGGTGGAGAGAGAGGACTCTCACAATCCATACCTTCCCCAAATGGTTTGAAACAATGGTGTATATTGGCCCCTACATTATTCTCTTTATATACGGCAGACCTTCCTAAGTTTCTTTCTGCTTGTGAGGGGCAAGCCCCTAAAATTGGAGAATCAGCGATATCGGTTTTAATGTATGCGGACAATATCCTTGTCCTAGATCTAACACCAAAGGGCTTGTCCAACCGTCTGCAGGCACTAAATCAATTTGCAGAAGCACATTATATGAAGATTAACGTCTCTAAAAGTAAAATAATGTGCATTTTTGGAAAGAAAAAATGTAGATCTGTAAATTATTGTTGGGCCATAGGAAGACAAAAACTCGAGGTGGTTAAAACTTATACCTTTTTAGGCAAAATCATTTCAGCAAATTTAAGCGAGAAACCCCACATTGAACACAATGCACATAAAGCATTGGCTCATGGTATGGGGTTAAGTTCCCTGTATAACGCTACAGGGAAGAGACACTTCACACTATTTCTAGAGGTATTTAGAGCAAAGATCCCCGCCACATTACTTTATGGATTAGAACTAGTGGAGCTAAATTATTGGGGATTCCTGCAAAAAATAGAAGGAAAGGTACTAAGAAGAATTTCCTCTCTAAATACAGCTTGTTCAGTCTCTGCATGCAGGCTAGAATTCGGACTCCGAAGTTGTTGGGTACAGGGGCTGATTGCCCTTGTAAGGTGGGTGGCCTGTTTAGCGAGAAGTAACCCAGATACCTTACGGGATGCTATCAAAAAAGAACTTCTGGGCCACTTTAATGAGTTCTCTATGCTGGTTAAGAACTTTAGAAAAGCTGTAGTTTTGTTAGAGTTGGATGAAAGCTCATTGTTTTCGCTTCCTCCTGCTGAACTAAAGTCTAAATTAAAATGCGCTTCATGGGAGCTCAGTTTCAAGATGGATATGATCGCTAAACAAGGGAATAAAGAAAGGCAATTACTGTTAAGTACATATACACCAAAACTGGCCCAACAATATCTTACCTGGAATATTCCCCACAGAGTCCGTAGATTGTGGTACCTTTTAAGACATGATCTGCTCCCCCTTAATTACCTCATTGCGAAATGGTATGGTGTATCCCCGATATGCAACCTTTGTAGTAATGCCATACAGGATCGTAATCATGTCTTGTTTATTTGTCCGGCATTGCGCCCTTTGCGTTCTAAGTGGCTAAAACCAATTTGTTTACAACTGGGAATTTTAAATGTTAAAACTTTTTTCCATGCACTTTACTGTCCGCCAAATGAAATGTTCTGTTTTAGAATTTTTAACTTCTTCAAGGGGTTTTTAGATATTTATTAAATGTTTCATGGAGAAGAGCTAGATGACTGCTTAACAAGTGAATAAGCTGTGGTTCTTTAACTCTGTAACCTATGTTTTCCTTTGTAACTATTATTGTATAATTGTATGTGTTTTATGTGGCCCTCAGTTGAGAGCCAAAACATAATAAACTAAACTTGAAACTTGTGTATATGTCTGATCCTAATTCCTCCTTCCCACCCGTTTTGGATGAAGTTAGGCTATATTCGAGTGTGTCTGGATATAAGTTGAACTTTTCAAAAACAGAAGTCTTACCCTTAAACTCTCTTTGTTATCAATATATGTTTAATAATACTAATTTTACTTGGTGCCCCACAAAAACGAAATATCTTGGTATTTGGTTTTCCTCTACATTATCTACCTCTATTAATCATACATTTAATGTTCTAATTACTAAAATACAAACACTACTTCTCTCATGGTCCCACCTTTATTTGTCTTGGTGGGATAGATTAGACACTAATAAAATGATGATGGTACCCTATGTCCTTTTTACATTATCTATGCTACCTTTTTGAATTCCTGCTTCATATTTTTCACAGATTAATTCTATTTCTACAAAGTTCTTATGGAATAATAAACACCCCCGCATTGCTCTTATAAAACTTAAACGTCCCAAAACAGAAGGTGGTGTATGTTTTCCAGATTTTAAATCTTATCACTCTGCATTTTTTATTCATCAATTTTTTTCTTTATATATATTATATTATATTTTCTCCCATGGTTTAGATACATATCAATGTTTCTTGTCTTCCACTATTTGGTATAACAAATGTATCAAATATAAACGTAAATCATTTCATTACAAGCATTGGAAGGAGAAGGGAATTATTTTTATCCATCAATTGATCCAACATAATTCTATTATTCCCTTCCAGGAACTACAGTCACAATATAAGTTGCCTAATTCCTTTATTAATGAATACCTTTAAATATCCACAGCATTGCAGTCTTATTTATCTTCAAATATTGTCCCTTTAACTTCCTCATCACTCACTCCACTCTCACCGTTTTATAGTGTTTCTCAAGAGCATAAGCCTAAGGCTGCTTTTAATTGTAAGTTGTTGTTTTCTCATGTTGTTGAACGTCCTAAATCCCCTGTCGAATTACTCTGGGAAACTGACTTATCTATGACACTCCTTATCACTTCTTGGGATAAATTGTGGCTCAAGCTCATTAACACTTCTATTGCTGCACATGTTACTAAATGCCTTTATTTCATTTATAGTACAGCTGTTATTACCCCTGTTTATATATCCAAATTTACCCTTACTTCCTCATCTCTCTGTTGGTCTTGCCTTGAATCTACTGGAACTTTACTTCATCAACTTTATGATTGTTCGAATGTTTTAAAGTTCTGGCAATCTATTTGGTCTAAATTTATGATAATATTTCAATGTAATATTCCATTAACAATGTAAAATGTTTTTCTTAGTTCCTCCTCACCTGATTTTGATATTCCTAATCATATTACTCTGTTGTTTGTTTTATCTATTGCTAAATCCTTTAAAGTGAGTTTCTCCTGTTAGAAAGATAATTCTAAATTGTCATTATTAACTTGGTGGAACTTTGTTTGCGATGAACACAAAATTGCTTCTGTTTCTTCTCTTACGCTTTCTCAAAAAATTACATCAGACCTACTTTGGCTACCCTTTACTTCCTATATTTCTTCATATTCACCTGCATCTTAATTTCTTACTTTTTCTCAACCTCTAACTCTCTTTCTTCCTCTTCTTTTTTCTTCTTCTTTTTTTTCTTTTCTTTTCTTCTTTTGAATTTCTTGAATTATTGATTGTACTTTATTCATAATTTGTTCATTTGATTGTAATTTGTTTTCTTTCTCAGAAAAATGAATAACAAAAGTATTAAACAAAAAAAAGGTGTAAATCAACATGGGCTTGAGAATTTCTTTCCCAAGATGAAATCTTCCTGTTCCACTACTCATATCAGTAGCCTTCTTGAGCAGCAGGCATACTGATCTCTCTTTTCTGTCTTTGAAGCTTGTCAGCAGGGTAGCATTCCTTTCCTGATGGTGACATTAGCAGTGAAAGCACTGGGACCCTGTAAGCAGAAGAATCCATCTCATCCGATCTCTAATGTAGACTGAGGTGGAGACAGCATTCCATTTCGGGAGCTGTTTAAAAGAAGTGATGATGTATAAACTGCAGCACTCTGCTACTTGTATGCCATGCTTGCCAGCCGAACGTGAGCTTTACTTTAGAAAGGACTATTCCAAGTATGGAAACCATTGTATATACTAAATCTATGTGACCATCAGTCAAGGGCCACTTTTTTTTAAATTGCTTCTATGCAATACTTTATTTTTACGGGTGATTTACATACCAGCAGTGGGGGACTCCATCTTCAAGTCATTTTCAGCACCATCCTTTTCAGTTTCCCGTACGGAATATATGTGGACCCCAATCGCCAGCTGCTTATTATTTCCTTAACATTTTGGGGGCGGGGGGGGGAATTTAATTTTTTGAAGAAGGTGGAATCTGTTTTTATTGGAGACTTGCTTACTTTTCAGGCCTCCAAAGCCTAGATGAATCTGAGTATCGCTTGCTTGCAGTTGTCAACTTTTTTTATGTGTTTTCTGCAGGTTAAAGATGATCTAATTGCCAAGTGTGTGGACTTTGCACTTGTGTAAATTTTTTGTATATATAGATATGTTGGTATCTGTCTAATTTTTAGTGCTTGATTTCCACATTTCATTTTACTTAGAGCACAATGTTTTTCATTTAAAACTCACAATCAGACGAATTGTGATCTATTGTGAAAAAGGCTGACATGGTTGTAAGCCTGAGAATTTTGCATAAGAGGTAAGCATGAAAGAGTTGTTGTGAAACATCAGATCACACCCTTTTACCTATGTAGGACATTCATTGCTGTACTTAGGTGCTCAGTTAGACATGAGTGTGGGTTTCGTCCAGGAAGGACCTCTAGCCTGATGCCACCACCTCAGAAGAGAGACAGTTGCATTCTTCTGTCTTCTTCATACTGCCTTGAAATTTTGTTTGCATTTTCTCACTTTGCTTGCCACACTGGTTATTGAGTCTTTGCACAGACCATTTTGCTCAAGTGCTTGCTGTTTGATATGAACTCCTCCTTTGTGGCGGCGATCAAATGCCTCCAAGTTTTAACAAGGTGTATTTGCTGCATGCATGTAGCCACTATCAGAAAGTTTATTCAGCATTTAAGTACCTGCAGTTTCTTTTGATAATGCACAATAAGCTACATCAGTGTCAGCTGCACCCCACTATCTTCTCAGTAGTTCGGCACTAACCAGCAATTCAGAAAGTCCTTCTTGCAATCATATAAAAAAAAATTCAGCATTGTGAGAGTGTCTTTTTTAGGTCGATCCTGGCCAGCGCATGTGCTACTCTGTGGCATGCTGTATTGGAGTATGGAATAGAAGCCCCACCCATTTCCCGCACACATTTGCTATTGGCCTGTGTCATTGCCCTTTGTAAATCCTTGCTTCTGATTCCGTAATCAGCTTATTAGTCCCTCCTTAGTACCACCTTGTGGTCATTTGTAACCTCCCACGAAGACTGACCCTTTTACTTTCTTTGTTACACAGTATGTCTTCTTTAATCTTAAAGTACTATCTGGCAGATGCATCAAACAAAATACCTCCCGGTAAAATAGCGAATCGGTAAAACAGGCCGATACCGAACGCAAAACCTGAAAACCCCAATGCATCAACCCAAATTCTGGGGAAAATAAAGAATCGCAAAATAACCCCTGCAGTAAATTACCGAATTGCAAAACAGCCAATCGGTAATACCGAGAATGAAATCAGCCTTCGGAAATACGGAATCGCTATTAAAAAGTCGCTACGATATGCATCAAAATTTGCAATTAACGAAAATGCACCAAATCGCTATTTTGCATGAGCTAAATAAGGGGAAGACCAACCCGGAGGTAAAGTTGTTGGAAGGCAAAAAAGAAATACATTTAAAAGACAGGTGAATACAATCAGAAACCCTTCAAATAAGCCTCTGGAGACCCTGTATGTTTACCAAAATGGCTGCCCTCTATGTGCTTGCTAGGAGAATGAGAATTAACGCTGCTGCACAGCGCAGGAGGAGGATCCAGGACAGTGTTTTCAGGATTCGCATCACATTGCTGGGCCAGACAGAAGAACTAATATATTACAAGTACAGACTGAATCGGGCAATGATCATGCGCCTCATTGCTGACCTGGAACCACTACTGCAGCACCAGACCCGTAGGACCAACGCCATCCCTGCCCACGTCCAGGTCCTATGCAGCCTGCACCTGCTGGCGTCAGGAAGCTTCCAGGGGGTCATAGCAGAAGCCGGAGCTGTGTCGCAAAGTGCACTTTCACGCTTCTTCCACAAATTCCTAGATGCCATGCTGACATTGATACATAACCACATTACCTTCCCCACAACCCCACAGCAGTTGAACCGTACCAAACAGGACTTCTACCAGGTGCACAATTTCCCCATGTGATAGGATGCGTTGACTGCACGCATGTCCCCATCTGTCTCCTTTCAGCCAACTAATACATCTTCCACAACCGGAAGTCCTATCACTCCATCAACGTGCAGGTGGTGTGCAATGCCAAGCACATCATAATGGACATTGTAGTCCAATTTCCTGGAAGCACACACGACGCATACATATTCCGACACAGTGGCATCCACAGGCGTCAACGCAGCTCATATCAGTACCAGGAATGTGGTAGAGCGAACCTTTGGCATCCTCAAGAGTCGCTTCCGGATCCTACACAAGACAGGAGGTGCCTTGCAATATGACTCGGCGACCTGCTGCCGGATGATAGCAGTTTGTGCCATGCTGCACAACATTGCCACAAGAAGGGGGATACCAATAGAGGTGGACGGAGATGAAGACTTTCGTGCACAGCAACCCCCCCAACACCAACAGGCACACGTGCCTAACACAGCAGAAAGTCAAAGGAGGCGGGCATACATCACATGACATCACTTCAGAGACAGGTAAGAATGAGCCATCACAACATATTCTGGTGTGCAAATGTTTAATGCACATGAGCACATGTCAGATGAATATTAATGAAACGTCTACATGATGCAGACTCAAAACATAGGTGAGGATACATGTCCGTTGTCATCACGTCCGTTGTCATCAGTAGTGAAGGTGGCCCCTGGTTACATCACCATGGCCAAGGACTCCATGGAATATGGCTATTTGCGCCTCCCACGTACCCCCAGCCTCCTGTCGCGTTCCTCCTCCACATCACCAAGATGTGCGTCAGTGGCTGTGGAGCTGCGCGCACTGCGCCTCCTCTCGCTGGCCTCCAGCACAGAGATGCTGCTGACGATTGATGCAGCCTCACTCCCCTCCTCCACTCCCAATCTGCTGACGCTAAAAGTCCCAGACTGCAGATGCTCCACTGCAGTGGTAACTTTGCCCAAGGCCTTTGCCACATCTCCACAGTAATGGCCCAAGTCGACCTGCAGGGACACAGATCTCCGTGACAGTACAGCTGTGCTGTTGCAGAGCTTTGTGATGACCCTAATGGAGGCATTGGAATGGAGCAAGTTCTGGCGATGCCTCCTGCTTTCGCTCTGGTGCCCTGCTATGACGGCACATGTGAGCTCCTGTAGGCACAGTTTTATGTCTCTGTTACCCTCAGCAATGGCTGTGGTCATCTCATGCACAGCGTCTGTCATGGTGCCCATTTGTTTGCCAATTCTGCTATCTTAATGTTGATAGCACAGATGTATCTCCCCTGCAGGCGCTGAACCTGCAGCATCTGGGACTCTACCACTCTGTAACCATGTGTTGGCTTCTCAGATCTCTCTGCAGCTCTTCCCAGGGGCCTGCCCCGCTGTCGGACTCCGACACGTGCTGGTGTTTGAGCTGGTGGAGTGACAACTGACTGCCTTGGAACATTTGTGGCTGCTGGCCTCTGCGCCGTCTCCATCACCTGCATGGAGGGGACATTTGCCTTGCGGCTTGGTGGCGTTGTCCGCGGTGGTGGTGGTGGTGTTGTCTGCGCTGGTGGTGGTGATGGTGGTGTTGTCCGTGCTGGTGGTGGTGATGGTGTTGGTGGTGTGATGGGATGACGTCCCTGCGTAGTCTCTGCATCGGTCCCTGCCGGGGTTTCAGAGATAATGAGGCGTCCACTGTCATCTGATTCCAGGGGTGATGCATCTGTGTGTGAAACAGTGCATTGTTATTATTTTGTCTGGATGTATATGTGTTGCATAGTTTCAACTACATAAATGACAGATTTGGACTGACTATTGGCCCTGTGCTGCTGGTCTCATTTCTTTTACACTGGGGATCATACATGCACAGTTAGATGATATGACTACAACTACCATGATGCAACACTTTGGTGAGGGTATATGCATTAGGCACTACTACATGTGCACTGTGATTGGCCTGGGGAATGGTCAGGGGTCGACAACATGGTCCTCGAGGGCTGTGTTGGGTGTGACGTTCGATGTTCCCCCTCCGGTGCCAGCTGCATCCTTCACCCTTTCTGCAATCCTCTCCTTCGCCCTTTTCCTGAGGTCATACCACCTCTTTTTCAGGTCGTCTATGCTGCGGTGGGTGACTCCTACAGCATTTACCCTCTCCTTGATCCGCAGCCAGATCTTGCGCTTCTCCGCCTCAGGCACCTTTAGGGACAGCTTGTCAAAAAGCCTGTCATGTTTGCTGCTCACCCCCACGATTAGCAGTTCCAGTTCCTTATCATAGAACTTCTTCCTCTTTCTGGGCGTGTCCTTGTTCTGGGGTGCATCCTTCTCCATCATGGAATGCTGTGGAATAGCAGGTTTGTGGTGTCACTGTTACTCCCCTCAGCTCCTGTGCTCTGCCTCCTCCTCTGAGCTCCTCAGGGCACTGAATGAAGCATGGGCAGGGAGACTACCTGCTTGTGATGTCATCAACCTGCTTCCAACGTGACCATTTTTTGCGAATTCGCTAATACCGAAACCACAATTACTGATTCGGTATTTGCTAATTCGGTATTTGCTATTCTTTATTTTGGACTCTCGCTATCGTGTTAATACCGAATCTGTTGATGCATCGCGGAATGCGAGTCCTTATTTGCGATTCCTTATTTTTTGCTAATAAGAACTTGTTTTACCGATTTTTTATGCATATGCCTGTATATTCTTTAATGAGTTTCTCCTACAGCAGGCACCACATGCTTTCCTGTAACATTTAGTGCGCCATGCATGCTTTCACTTTACGAGCAGCTGGGACAATGGCGGCCGCTTCTTTGAATAGGTCTTACATTTACAAGAGTTTGAGCTATTGGTATTATAAATGACAATGCCTTTTATTTAATGGTTAATTAGCAAAACAGATAAATAAAAGGCATAGTCGTTTACCATGCCAATAGCTTAAACTCTCGTAAATGCGAGACCTAAAGCCTTGCAAATGCTTGTTTACTATTGATTTCCCTAAAATTCCACAAACATTGCCTGCAGCAACCACAACTGCATGCAGTGTCAAATACTTTACAAAATACCCATACAAGTCAAGTCAAAAATTATTTTATTCGATCTCATTAAAATCATGAAAGGGTGGTAAAACCACCAAAGTACATAAAACATTGGATAAATATTTTAAAACCCGGTATGTAAAAAAGGAAAAAAAAGGGAAAATGCAACAAAATCATGTCCTTGGGTGATAAGCAGCTAAGGAATTTAAAAAGCGGAACACCTCAGATTGATTCATATTTTTTTTACTAAGGAAGCTACCATTAACTTGACTGGTAGTCCATATAACGCGGGGCCTCCTACATCCCAGGAACCACTTTTGAGTTTGCCATCTCAGCTACCCAAAGCTGGTAAAGTCTCCCACAATCAGGTTCCTCCAATTCATGTAGTTAGCAATACAACAGGCAGTGGAGGGTCCCCAATCCTTGATCAAGGTCCCGCTCGATTAGTGATAACCCATGGATTGAAGGGGAACCATTCAAAACTGCTGAAGCCGTTCACTGGGCACAAAACCCAATCTGGTAAAGATATAACTGATGGTGACTCAAGTGTCTTGCCAAATGCTGAGGGAAATGCAGGGGGTGGTGGTGGTCTGATTCAGCAATCCCTTCTTCCTATAATTAACCTCCCCCTGAGGCTGTTCCTTACGTAATTATTCTGGCAGGAAATCCCGGAACTTAAGGATGGCCTCAAAGAATCCCAGCTAGAACTTCGCAACAAGATTCTGTTTTGGCTGGTTAAGAATAAGCAGTTTCCGTATGACAAGGCAAGAGAGATGTTGATGGTTAGGAGGGTAGCATGGGTAGGCCCCACTCAGAAGTCTATTTGTGGAGATTGTCTAATTATCAACTTTAGGAATCCAGAAACCACCCAAAGAGTAGCGTCTCATGCTTCATTCCCTAGTAATCATTTCTCGCCTATTAGAGCCCTTACCCTAGATTTTTTCTACCCAGGTTCATGGTAGGTGAGTTTTCCCCAGCACCTAAAAGATCTTGATAGACGGGCCAAGAATTTTTACAACCCATCTACTTCTCTGTATCCAAATGTATCTCTATTTAGTGTACCTGTATCGAAATGGTTTGCCCCATTGGAGGACGTTGACTTACTTACTGGGCGGGACGTTCTAAATACTGTTATACCCGCACCCAGGTCATCTGATGTACCATCCACCAATGGTCCGTCCCCTAGTAACCTAGGGTCTGGTACCAATCCTCCCAATTTGGACCCTTTAGTAAGTTTGGTTGAACCAGAGTTAGGTACAACCGAAGGCCACCACCAGCTCGTCTCTTGTTCCAGGGGTTATATGGAGATGGAAACTATCAATGTTGATAGTGAAAATACTGTTAGTCTTTCGGTTGGGCAACCTCCGGGTACTAGAATTTCAAATAAAAATTATGGCGGGTGATGTGTTATGGTGATAAAATCTCTATTCTGTCCTGGAATGTGGCAAGGCTTTCCAATAAAGTGCCCAACCCTGATTGGGGACTTTTTATAGACAAGTTTAATATTTGTCTCCTTCAGGAGACGTGGTCTAGGGAAAATGTCCATAGGTTGGGATTTTTGTCAGTTAATAATCTGGCCTCGATTGGTGTGAGGGGAAGACCATTTGGGGCCTGACCATCCTCGTAGGCTCCTATCTGGGATGTACAGTGACGCAATGAAATTCCTCTTCGTTAGATCTCCAATGCATTAGACTTTCTTTTACACCTAACTTTAGTCTGATCCTTATCAATGTTTATTCCCGACCCACCAGGCTGGGAAAAGAATGGCCTACTCTGGATAGCTTAGATAACCTTATTGCTAAGGTTAAGGGGGAGAGTACTTTGATTGTTGCAGCAGATTTTAATTATCAATATGAACTGTTTCCGGGCTTGATCGAACCCATTTCTAGCACAGAGGATTCTGTATGGTCCATTCCAGATTTGCAAATACCCCTGATTAGGGCATGGACACCAATAGCTCTTCAAATGAATTCCATTACTTTGGCCCACTCTTTGAGAGCCTGTAATAGTCGTACTCAATCTGATTTAGAGGGTAACAATACTTTCAACTGCCCAGGACAGTCCTCCTGCATTGATTACATTTTGGTTGAGGTTAGTTTCTGGTCTAAGGTCATTGATTTTGTGGCTCTCTTACGCCACAATAATGACCATAATGCCCTGGTACCTGACCTAGGCCTTCCCGATATAGGCCTAAACTTGGGTGAAAGAGTGGACAATTGGGAGTCTAATAATAGAAGAAGGCTTAAATGGCCAATGGTGATAAGATACCCTGAATTATTGAGTACCCTCAATCAAGTCGTTCTATGGGCACTTGATGATCTAAGTGGTTTACTAGAACAGGGGCAGGAAGTACGTCCTATTCAAATCCATAATATTCATACTGGTCTAGTGACCACTCTCATGCAAATAATTAACCCCCCTATGGGCAAATTAAGAAAAAATAGGAAGGCCAGCTCATGGTATGATTTCGACTGCAGGATAGCCAAGGTGGCACTCTTGGCTGCAATCAAAGCCATGAATAGACCATTAATAAAAACAAAGAGGCTTGAGTATAAGTAAGTGCAGTCTGAGGACAATCAGGCCTGGGAGAATACCAAATGGTCTGCTATTAAAAAGTTCCTTGTGTGTAGGGCTATGAGGGAATTTTGGATTATAGTTCGCTCTGGTAGCAAGGAAGGTCAAAAGGTTGATGTCTCTAATATCGCACTGGAGAGATGGGTTGAACATTACCAGAAGTTATACGCCCCTCCGGTTGAAGAAAGTCTCCTAGTAGGTCCTCCCGAACAGCTACCATTACAGAACTTGGAGCTATACAGCCATTTGGACTTTCCCCCTATAGTTTCTTCTAACAACGAATCTATAGAGACCCAAATTACAATGAAGGAGCTTGAACTTGCTATAAATAGGTTCCCAGCTGGCAAGGCGCCTGGCCTTGACAAAATCCCTGGCGATCTATTTAAATTGTGGAGAAATGTGGGTCAATGATTAGAGCGGCAGAACCTGATGCAGAGGTCTAACCAGGGACCAGGGTTCAATTCTCCGCCTCGGCGGGTCTTGGGCTCAAAATTCCACGGACCTGATAATTCTCGCCTTGGTGCCTATTCCAATCATGGAGTCCCACTCTGCAAGTCTGGGCAATAGCTTGCTTAATCTCCACAACGACCTCCACAATGCTAAGGATGCCTGGCCTCCACCTTGGGGGTGCCCAGGAGTGGACGCCTCACAGGGAAAGCCAGGATGGGTTCCACAGTGGTATTCGTACAAGCGCCTTGAGACGCTTGCGGGTGAATAGTGTGCTATACAAGTATCAATTTAAGACCAAACAGGGATCTGGGTCCCTTATTTGTATATCTTGTTCAATGCTATACTTCAGGGCTCTAAATTACCTGCTACCTGGGGAGGAGCTGAGATCAAACTGGTGTTTAAAAAAGGTTCTCCACTTCTTCCAGTTAATTACCATCCGATCAGTCTGATCGATATAAGCCAAAAAATATTCTCACGTATTATTCTCGATCGGCTTCAGATTTGGATGGAGGAACATCAGATTCTCAGCCCCTTTCAGGCCGGTTTTTAGGGAAAAGACCTCCACGGTCGACCAGTTACTAAGGCTCCAACTTCTTTACTGGAAAACTGTGAGAGTAGAGGGTGGCACCCTCTACTTAATTTTTGTTGACCTCAAAACGGCCTCTGATTTGATGCCCCGTAATACCCTTTGGGCTGTTTTGGAGGATATGGGGGTACCAGCATATCTCCTTCACATCATCAAGAGACTCCACTCAGATAATTTTGCTCAAGTTTGGAGTGGTAAATGGGGTAGTCTTACACCTAAAATCCCAGTCAATAGAGGAGTTAGACAGGGGTGTGTGTTGGCACCCACCCTATTCTGTCTTTTCGTCATGCATCGATTGCCCACTTTAAGGGGGTCAAAGACATTGTCGCCCCTAAACTGAAAAACGAAAAGGTGGTGGCATTGATGTTTGCTGATGACACTCTTCTATTGTCAAAATCACCCATGGGTATTCAACGTGGCCTTGACAGCTTCGCAAATTTTTTCCATATAAGGGGGTTGGAGATTAATACTCAAAAAACAGGTTAATGAACTGTAATCCATCTAAGACCAGATGTCCCAATCCCTCTTTAAATGGCATAGCAATGGAGAGGGTCACAGTTTTTGAATATCTAGGTATCGGTAAACAACCTTTACAACAAAACTTTTACAACGCACTACCATTATGACGCAACTTTTACAACGCAAACCATTACAACGCATTGCGCTGGGGGGCGCTCAAGGATAGGGAATAGGTTTAATGTACTATACAACACCTTCCCTACTATCCACGGGAACTAGAGTTGGAATAGTAAATAAACTATTCACTATCCAGCGCCCCAAAGCACTATGCGTTGTAAAGGCATGCGTTGTAAAAACCGCGTTGTAAAGGCATGCGTATTAAAAGCATGCGTTGTAACGTCATACATCCCTAGGTATCACTCTTACTGATAAAATGGATTGGGCGCCTCAACTTGCAAAGACCAAACTTAGACTAGCTCAGATTACGAGTGGTATTTTAAAATTGCACCGAGAATCCACTTTCAAGCCGGTTGCTCCCATTATAGAAATTTACAAAGCACAAGCTAGGAGAGCAATTTTATATGGGGCAGAACTTTGGGGCCATCGCCCGGTTGATGGCATCAGTAAGACTGAAAATCAATTCTTAAGATCATTGCTAGCTTTGCCATCTAGTACCCCCCTCACCCCCATGAGAATGGATATAGGTATCAGACCAATACAAGATGAAGTCGCCCTACACCCTGTTACTTATTGGCGCCGACTATGGTTAACCCCTGAATTAATACATTTTAGACTTGCAATGGAAGAGGTATTGGACCTCCCTGGGTCTGAGAAATTGTTGTGGTTTGCCTTTATAAAAAAGGAGAGTATGAGACAAGATTTACCCGGTCTTTGGTCTAACCCTGCAGTAGTCTCTGCTCAGTTGTCTCGCGCTGATCTAGTTAATTTGGATCGCAGGTCCAGAATTTCGGCTACCCAGAGTAATTCCACTCTGGGCCCACTTACTGTCAAGTTTTTTAATATGAAAGACGAATACATAGCAGAGCCAGTCCTAGATGAGATTTTACCTACTACAGCGAGAAAATACTACTTACAATTTAGATATGGCACACTTCCGTTTAGGGTCTTCTCCCACAAATGGTCCCCGAACAAGTTAGTTGAATGTCCGGCGTGTAAGGCCAAAGAAGAGTCTGAGTCCCACGTTTTTTTCTTTTGCCCTACATATAAAAATATACGGCAATGTTGGCTTATCCAACTCTGTAAAAACTTGGGATTTAGATATCATAAAGAGGCCCTAAGAATACTTAAGAGTAATACTTCCATCCCTGTAGTATTCTCAGTCTAACGCTTTATTGATGTTATGTGGCGCAGGAGAAGATGCTTTTTGTAGAAGATCTTTATAGCTTGTAAATACTACATATGAATTGTTAATCTATGTATTCCCAATGCTGTACAGTTTTTAATTTTTATATTTTTATATATATTTATTATCATTGGTCCGTGTTTTTTAGCAATGTAATGAATGGTTAATACGTATCATTTCTGGTCTACGACCAAAAAAAAAATTACTTGACTGACTGACTGAAATTTTTTTTACCAGTTCTTTTGCCGCATTTTTTCAAGAGTTTATAGCACTACACAACAGTTCAATTCACAAGCCTCCGGGGCATTTTAGCAGATGGTAGAGGAAAAAGTTGTAATCAGTGCAATTGGGAAGCTGTAAACAGAATATTTTTAAGCTACTTGGATTAATTAGCTATTTTGTCCAGTTCTTTGCCGCCGTTTTCCAAATGTTTATGGCTTTGCAGGACAGTTGAATCGACGATCCTCCAAGACATTTTATAACTGCCGCTCTGAATTTTCTTGTTTGTGCCTTCCTTAGTGCCTCCTGTAGGACAGTTTTCCGGCTTTCTAATAGTGCATACAGCATGTCTTTACAAGTCCAAAACTGATCTGATTTGCAAATATTGGTCACTTTTCCAGATATCTGGTTCGCTAATGAGCAGCATTTTTCTTTAGTTGCCAGGGCCTATTTTGTGCTCCAGTCCTACTTTGATGGCAGATAGAGCAGAGTTACATTTATGCTACATTAAGGTAAATATTTTTTGACTGACGTGCAACTGCACAAACCATTTTTGCCGATATGTATATCAACTCAGCTTATTATGTACACATTTTCTGTATTCTCATTCCGACATGCAGTTCAGCATACTTCGATTAAGACTTTTTCTTTGTAGGGCTTTATAATGGAATGAAACATCAGTGAAGATACACAACAGAGTCAAAAGCTGTAGTATTATGATTTTTCATTAGTGAATGAAAGTAATAAAGGATAGAGCAGCATTTCTCGTTCATTTGGCATAACAACAAAATGGATTAGACTTGCGGAGTCTAGGATGATGCACGCCATTACAAAAAGAACACTGCATTACAAGAATCACAATACAACAATATGTGGATACCTAACCTTACCAGAACATTTCCAAGCTTTCAAGGATATTTACTTGAAGGACTTTTCAGGATAGACTCACAGACTGGAATGAGCTCCTCCCTTAAATAAAACCTAGCACAACAGAGTGTCTCCTCTCCTTCAAAGATCCTCCACATTTGGTTCAAACACAGAATAACAATTCCAACAACCGCTATGCTGTCCCACATATCCAATCTCAGCTTAATTTCAGCTGTTTTTTCTCATTATTCTCAAGCATATTACTTCACTATTGCAGAGCAATAGTACGCCCTAGTTTCAATACACCTTGATCATGATAATTATCTTTTAGCCACACTTCTCAAATCATCTATGACTCTTCTCAAGGCCATTTTGCTTGCGGATGCATGACTTGTCAAAAGCACCAAAAAATGACAGCAGATTACTACTCTTCTGAGAATGTCCACTGGCTCCCTTGCATGACCAGAATAAACTTTAGAATGGCCTGCCTTCCAAGCACTGTGTTTCACCTAAGGCTTCTTACCTACATGAAAAAAGTCCCCTGGTGTTGTAGTGGGCTTTGTGCCCCTAAAGGTATTTGGGGAATAAACCCCTCAATTGCACCCTTGGAAGGTAAAAAAGACAATTTATTTTATGCTATAGTTCCATGAACATCGTGACATACTCCTCGGTGTCCTCGGTTTCCTACTCGTCTTGGGGGATGCCTGGTTGCAGGTTCCATAACAGATAATCGGCAGGATTGTGGGATCCTGGTTTTATTCCATGAGAAGTTGTACTCTTACAGCTGGAGGAGCCACTTCCTGGAGGCTTTGTTGCAGACCCTTTGAACGGGAAACATCCTTAACCACGATGTATAAACAACGACTTACCGGAACAACGAAGAGTGAACAACATAGAAGGCTGAACCAGGAAGGTAACATCCACGAACGATGGAACAACGAAGGATGGAACCACGACTTTTAGAACACCAGAGCATGATAGGAAAACGTTTAAAAGGGTAGATGGGGGGTGTGTGGGGACTCCCCCCACAAATACGATAAAAAAAATAGATAGATAGAAATATACGTGAAGATTAAAATCGTAATAGTTAAGATTGTTGAAGAAATTAGTTTACATTTAAATTACCGGTTTATGTGAGGAGATGGCAGTGTTGCTCTGATTTTAAGAATTGTAAATGCTTTCGATTCACGAACAGAATGTGATCAGTGTTCTTGTTTTTGTAAAAAGATCTTAACTAGTATTTTAGAAAAAAATGGCTGTAAATCAAATTTTTCGTGGTTTAGGGAGTAGTGGTTTAAAATGTAGTGGTTAAGTAATGATCGTGGTTTAGCCTTCGTTGTTCCAGAAGTCGTGGTTTAGGCAGTAGTTGTTAAGTCATACAATCCCTTTGAACAGTGGGAGCAGCGGCCTGTGGACGGGGGTTCACAGTGAACGGGTGGTAGGTACTTATGGAAGTGACAGCATCCCCAAAAGATCGGGATTTCCCCTTTCTCTATGTGGAAATACCTCTGTTTAGTAGGGGTTGGCGTCCTGCTGGTAAAGGACAGAGGAGCCCACTCTCTACACTCTTGTTTCTGGGACAGGACAGAGCCGAGGCCTGTGGAGCTGGCGTCCACTGAGAGCTTGGTATCCTTGACGGGAACGTAATATGCGAGGTGAGTGTCTTCCAAAAGTGTATGGTTCATTGCCTGGAATGCCTGTTCCTGCTCCATACCCCATTGCCAGGGAACTGCCTCTTTAGGAAGATCTCGGAGTGGTGCGGTGAGCTGGATGAGGTTTTGCATGAAGCGGCCACAGTAAGTTACCATCCCTAAGAAGCTCCTGACGCTGCTTGTACATCGTTAACTTAGGCTGGATCTGGGTAGAATAAGTAGCCAAAAAAAACAGATTTCCTCTGTGAGAAACTCACACTTCTCTCAGAGTAGGGTGAGTTCACTATCCTGGAGGCACTTGAACACTGTCCTCGGTCTGAGGAGGTGCTCTTTGATTGTGTGGGCATTTTCTAATATGTCATTACTGACATTTAGGACCCCTTGGATCCAAGCTAGCACCCACTTGATGTGAAATGGACTAGCTGGAGGCTATCAACAGTGTGTCAGCTGAAGAGCATGTCTTTTCCACCTTTCGCGATGTAGATCTTTGCTTTGGTGGACTGGCCTTAATGGTCTCTGATGGACATGAAAATTCCAGTGAGTGGGAGACACAAGGTAGAAACAGTTAGTGGTGTGAATATAGATATCAGCAGTATGTTGAAAGAGGCTCCAGGGTCTGCGAGGGTTATGGGTGGCTGGCCGTCCACCGCAACTTGACATCATGGTTTGTGGGGAACTTGTCTCTGGGTTGGTTCGACTGCGTGGATAATGTTCACCCTGCCTTTGTGGGTATCTTCATCCATGTCATCATCATCTGCCCGCACTGATCGTGCATTCAAACGGTTAGCTGCTTTCTTTTCTAGGGGGGGTGCAGATGGGCAGAGTTTGGCATAATGGTTTATATTTCCACATGCTGAACTTTTCTATCTTTTCTCCGGGCATTCTCCATAGCATGGGAAGGTGATTCTGCACCACTAACATGAACTGTTGAGTTGGAAAAGTTTCTGCCAATCTCGTCTAGTGTTGGGTGCGTTGTTGCTGGCATCGTCGTTAGTGGGCTCTCTTTTGATGCTGCACTGGAGAGCCTGCCTGCATGTGGGCAGCATGTGCATTCTGCCCAGCGTAAAGCATGTTTCAACGTGGTCAACCCATTAGACCAGATGTGCCGGATATGAGGAAAGGCTCAATGGTCGGGACGGATGTCATCTTGCTGCTTATGTGTCTGTGTGGGTGGAATCCCTTGATAGGCGCAGTCAGTGACGCAGTGGGGGTCAGATACGGGCACTGTAAAAGGATGGTGGCAATGCTACTAGACGGTGGAAGAGCTAGTTTGGGTATCACTTCCTCACTGAGCTAGAAAAATGGATGGCAGACTAACTGGGTGTGCAGGGTGTGCAGTATGCAGTATACAGGTGGTGTGTAGCTGCATACACCAGGCTGGGGGCTAAAGATGGCATCTGGATCATGGTGGGATCTTGCTCATCATGGGGGTGGCATCTCCCAAGTAGCCATGCTCTGTGTTGATGCACCCTGCCAAAACATGTAGTGCAGGCGCGACTGCAGTAATCGACTTAAGGGGGTGACTGGCACCATGTCTGGGTATGAAGGGCAGACTTGGAAACTGGTGGCTGTTTGAAACTGCTTACGCAGACAGTGGTGGGCATCGTGCTGCTGTAGGCAGAGGGCTGGCCCGTAGAGTGGGCGGTCTCTTCCAAGAGAGAGGTGGCGTGGAGGCGAGACATCCTTAGCACCAAATTGCTATGATCCTCCCTACCTGTCTGCTGTAGGGGCACCGCGTTTAGTGACTGCCGTATGTGGAGGTCCTGTTTACTGCAGCAACTAATCAAACACATGCACAGTGTACAGCTACACATATCCACCCCTTTATTATAAACTTGCAGTCATGTGATATTGAGTCAAACCAAACTTCCTGCTAGCCCTGGGGGCGCCAGCTAGAACACCCCTCGGCTGAAAGCATTACAGAGCCCATCTCACTTGTAAGGAACTGCCCCTAGCGGCCAACACTGAGTCTTGTCCCATGCATTAACATCTGGACACCGAAACT
Source organism: Lissotriton vulgaris (assembly GCF_964263255.1). Lineage (NCBI taxonomy): Eukaryota > Metazoa > Chordata > Amphibia > Caudata > Salamandridae > Lissotriton > Lissotriton vulgaris. Next base: position 8,602 of record NW_028244457.1, on the reverse strand, counting down.
TCCTATCTTGCTCATTTCGATTCTCTACATACACAGAGACAAAAACAGAAAAAGAGCACATTCCTGGGTCTAGTGCATAATATCAACATTCCACTCACGTAGATCGCTTAGCTACACTTTCTTTTTAATTCACGCTCTCTTTGTTTGCTGGCAGAATAGGCCACTATTCACCTATGTGTTTTCGGCCCTCATAAGGTGTACGAAGTTATGTGTAAAGGAGGACTCTCTTGCTCTCTTGAGCTTTGCTGGGTGATTTTAGAAACGTTCTGCATCACGGGTAAACGGACTCATCTCCAACAAAACCAGCCGCTCAACCTACCGGGGTGGTTCTGCTACCTGCTTGCCATGCCGTAGCTGGGGGATAGTTGCTGGACAACAGTGGACTTCAACTCCCAGCAGCCCCATGTGGCGCCCCCTGCTCGAGTCATCCAGCAGCGCACGGAGGCGCTTAAAACAACCAGGTGCCCCCCGCGGCGCGGGACTATCTCGAGCGTTGACGAGTGATTTTAGACATTTTCTGCATCGCGGGTAAATGGACTCACCTGCCACAAAACCCGCCACTCAACCTACCGGGGCGATTCTGCTACCTGCTTGCCACACCGTAGCTGGGGGATAGTTGCTGGAAAACAGTGTACTTCAACTCCCAGCAGCCCTATGTGGCGCCCCCTGCTCGCGGCATCCTGCAGCACCCTAGGGCGCTTAAAAAACTGGGAGCCTCCCGCGGCGCGCAATGCGTGCGGGCGTGACTGGGCGTTGCCCAGAAAAAGCCCGGGCAAAGGTCAGGCCCATCCGCGCCCGTCAGCGGCTGGCAGAGGCTGGGCTGGGCCACACCCCTAACATCATATCTGGACTTGAAGTAAGCTATTGACTTTGGACCTAAAGGGGTATTATTAAAATTATATTCCACAACTTGTCCAGGAGGGTAATTGTCCTAACTTACGTTGTTTTCTCTGTGGTTTACTCCTTGCTAATCACTATATTAATATCATGAGTAAGAACGCTCGTAAGGGTAGGAATGGGGCAGGAGTAGTAGGGACATTAGACGCCTTTCTTGCTAGGGCTGAGTCTGTGTTAATACAGAAAATTCAGCTCACCTAGCGGAGGCTCTCTCTAGACCCATTAGATCTACCTGTACCACATGATTCTAATCCAGAATCTAATGCTATAGCATCTAACCCACAGCAGGCCAGTTATGAAGCATCAAAATTGGCTAATACTCCTTCCTCTTCCCCGCTTCTATCTCCGCCACATACATGCACTAGGCAACTTAGGTCTACTCAATTACCCAAAGGTAAAGAGCAGCCTAAGAAAATAAAAGCGCGTAGTGCCCCAAAAACGAGCTATCATATTTCTAAGCAGGCAAAGAATAGGACTGCTGTTCATGAACGGGGCGGGCCTATGGAGACGCCCAAGGGTTTAGATAGCACCTCAGGTGAGAATAGTAGTATCCCATCCATGGTTGTAGCTCTTCACAGCTCCCACTGGACTTCTTAAAACAGCTTGAAGAAAGATTATGTGTATTGATGAATCCTGTAATGGTGAAATTAGATGTAATCGAACAAAGGTTAAGCTCATTAGAGCAGCATATATCTAAAAATCCACCCATACATGGGGAACAGACATGTTATAGGGCAAACAAACAGAGAGCCAAGATCTTCACATAGTTCCCCGCATAACGGACCAGTATGCCCCTTACCAATCCCAGGGGTAATACCCTAGAATCAACCCACTTTACTTGCACATAGGGGCAGAGTCGGGCCACAGGGCGCATCGGGGGGATCACAGGGTCGGGGTAATGCCCTGCCAGTAGGAGATGTATTACATCTACCACCTGAGGCGACTCCGTATACCATCATCCTATCTAATGTACCAAAACCCTTACATCACGAAGAGGAGCTCTGGACCTCCCTTAAGAATAAGGCGCTCCACTTTCTGAATAGCAAAACATAGCGAGAAGGGTAGCCTGGGTTGGTCGTTCACAGAAAAGTATGGAGGACGATTGTGTTGTGCTCAATTTCAGGTCTCTGATTTTTGTCTGGTTTATTTTAGCCCAGGCATCTTACTCCAGGTCGGGTAATGAGGGTATTAACATTCTCCCATTGGGCTTTTTCTATCGACCTGACTTACATCAAGGGCCAATTAGTGATAGGTTAACACGCAACCTGCCAGGAACTGTCGACAGTGTATTCGTGGTGCCCAACAGATATGAGGTACTTAGCTCATTGGACGCCCATGACTGACTGTCTCTTTCGACAGACCCTAACATTTGGGGGGAAGGCTTGTCACAAACATATGGTAATGCTGAAGATATAGGTAATGAGCAGAGATGTGTAGTCACTGCTCTATTGCCTATTGGCTCAACAGAGCATGATATCAATATTAACCGTATCAATAACAATAGGGCAGATCTCCTAGGGACTAATATTCCTGACCTAATATTAGGGCCATTCGCTGGACCAGTATTAAGACCAGCGAAGTCTAATACTATCTCTGGCCCTAGTTGGTGTAGGTAACAAGACAAATCTAGCCCCGATTCTACTGAAGAAACCCTGTTCTCATGGAATATTGCAGGGCTGAAGAATAAGCTAACATCCCATGACTGGTTAACATTCATAGATAAACATGATGTTATTTTGCTCCAGGAAACCTGGCAAGTGGAGCCAATGTATAGACCAGGCTACTTAAATTTTCATAATCCAGCCACCCCCAGCGCAACGGGTAGACCGATGGGGGGCTTCACCCCTCGGGTCAGACAGGATGATAGATATCATGTCAGTCAGCTGGACTCTAAGAGCAGCAATATTTTATTAATAAAAATCCAATGCCACAAATCTAGGGACCTTTACATTTTTAACAACTATGCCAGGGGCAAGCCTGGGGGTAAAGCCTCAGAGACTATCACCCTCCTTGATTCGTATCTTGACCTCTACAATGGTAAGGGGATTACATTAGTAGCAGGTGATTTTAATTGCTGCTTCGAACCACTCGAGATCAATGATAGAGATCTTACATTGGATGAAGATCTTTCCTGGGACATTCCGCAATTGTCCATATCTCCAATCAAGAAGTGGTCAGAGGCAGCATTACAGCTTAAAGTCCTTTGTCTGGAACAGGGGTTAAGGGTGGTAAATGGAAGAAGCGACTCAGATAAGGAGGGAGCTTCCACTTTCAATAATGGGATACGTAGTAGCCGTGGAGACTACATCCTATTTAATAAAGAAAATTGGTCATCTATTAAGGATATGGTGGTCTTAGAACGGGTAGAAAGGGACCATAATCTGATCATACTATCCGCTGAGTTGTTCGGAAGAAACGGGCCAGAATCTAGCCCAGATGGAATTGAGATTTTCCTTACTAATTACACCAGGAGGGTAAAATGGTCAGAGTGTCTCCTTAAAGAGGATGATTTAGCGGCTATGAGTGAGATGGCCGTTAAGGCCACTATCGAGCTCCAGAAATGTGTCACTACACAGGACATGCTGCCCAAAGCTACTCCAATTCATAATAATCTTTTTAATATGCTTAGATCATTTTTTTTATAACCGAGGTACAAAAATCGAAATATAAGCCTAAATGTAGGGTGGAGACATGGTATGGTAAATCGTGCAGGCAAGCCTATAAAATCTTGGCTATGGCAATTAGATCCAAAGATAGGGACCGGATCAAAAATTCCAGGAGGGAGTACAAGAAAGCGCAATATGAAGCAAAACATGCTTGGGATAAACAGTACTGGTTGGAGCTGTACCATGCGAGTAGAGACAGGAATATAGTCGGATTTTGGGATTTGGTGAAATGGGGGAAAGGGCGCCCCAGAGAACAACCACTAAACTTTGTTTCTCAAGATTTGTGGGTGTCGCACTTTACAAACCAGTTTGCCAGCCCGACTGATGATATGGTGCTGTGCTCCTACATCCCGAATTCTCCCCTAGATAACATATTCAATTTTAGCTTAAAGGAGGTTGAAGTAATCCTTAACTCTGTCCCAAAGGGTAGAGCGCCCGGGATGGACAGTGTTCCAGCCGACCTGTATCTGCATGATAGGGGAGTGTGGGCACCCTATATCCATTACCTTGTTAATGCCATTGCAAAAGGTTCTCCCATACCATATTCATGGAAGGGCGCCGAGGTTATCCCAATTTATAAGACCCAGCCAATTATAGGTCTATAAATCTGATCGATTGCATCCTGAAGGTGATAGCTAGGCTCGTGTTGTCAAGGATCCAAACCTGGACTGAGGAGGAGGATATTTTGTCTCCGCTCCAGGCTGGGTTCCGACCACACACGAGCACTATAGATCAGGTTTTTAGATTTGTTTTAATTTACTGGCATGTGGTAATCCTTAGAGGTGGCACTCTCTTCGCGGCTTTTGTCGACCTTAAGTCGGCATTCGACTTAGTACAGTGCCTTAAGATGTAGAGTGTTTTTGCTGAACAAGGTATGCCCCAGAATCTATTGGCTTTTCTAATTAAACTACACGAAGAAAATTTTGCCCAAGTCTGTTGGGAACAGCAGGGCAAAGTTACGGGCAGGTTCACGATCTGTAGAGGGGTGCAGCAAGGGTGTGTTTTTGCACCAACACTGTTCTCGTTGTATATCAACAAGGTGATTGAGTATTTTATGAACCACCCTGCTGATGCTCCCAAACTAGATGGTAAACCTATCCCTCTGCTTATGTTAGCAGATGACACTTTGTTAATATCCAAAACACAGCAAGGCCTGCAGAAGGCTATTGTGCATTTTGAAGTGTTCTGCAAGGACTACGTCCTTAGCATCAATGTGACCAAGACAAAGTTCATGGTCATGCATAAGCAAAAGACAGTGAGAGGGAGGGTCACTATGAATGGCGAAATGTTGGAACAGACCCAACTCTTTTCCTACCTTGGTATAACTCTGGGTTCTAAGTTGGAATGGAAACCCCATATAAATCAGTTGGCCACTAAACATGTGCAATTAGCAGGAGCTTTAATAAAAGAACACCATTTGTCAGCCAGAAAACCTAAACCCCCGGCGCTAAAAATGTATAGTACCAAAATAAGCACATCTATCCTTTATGGGCACTGACGAGCTCACAAAATAGGTTTTTGAGGGGGTTAGTTGGCCTTCCACCATCCACGCCACTTCTGCCCCTCATCTACAATCTGGGCTGTCAGCGACTAGAGGATTTGGCACGCTTTAGACCAGCGGCCTACTGGAGGAGACTTTGGGTTACACCTGAACTCTCCCAGGATGCGCAGGCCCTCCTCGAAGTCCGATGTGCAGATACTGCCAACAACATTTTATGGTTAAGAGAGGTAAAGGCTGTCTATACTGCTATGGGTCTGAGCTTACAGTGGGAGGATCCAATTGCTAATCCTTTTCCGCCCAAAAAGGCTTTCAGGGAGTTATATTGGTCAATGGTTACAATGAGAAACTTTAGTAGTTGTACTGGCCCATCACTAACAAGAAACTTCCTGGAGCTTAAAGAAAGCACTGCCAACGAGGGCTATTGGGATTTTATTACACTTCCAGGAGACAGGAAACTGTACCATCAATGTAGGGTGGGTACCCTTCCTGTCAATTCCTTTACCGGCAAATGGCAGGCTAATAATAACATATGCTGTCCATTTTGTCCAACACAGCTGGAAAGTATAGTCCATATTTTGTTTATTTGCCCTGAGTACAAGCATCCCAAGCACACATGGCTGAAGCCCATTTGTCTGCAGAGGGGTATTACTACTGTGGAGAAGTGTCACGCAATGGTTAGACCGGCAGACCCTGATGCAGAGTTCTGGCCCAGGACCAGGGTTCAATTCCCCGCCTCAGAGGGTCTTGGGCTCAAAATTCCACGGACCTGATAATTCTCGCCTCGGTGCCTATTCCAATTATGGAGTCCCACTCTGCAACTCTGGGCAATAGCTTGCTTAATCTCCACAACGGCCCCCACAACGCTAAGGATGCCTGGCCTCCACCTTGGGGGTGCCCAGGAGTGGACGCCTCACAAGAAAAGCCAGGATGGGTTCCACAGCGGTATTCGTACAAGTGCCTTGAGACCCTTGCGGGTGAGTAGTGCGCTATACAAGTATCAATTTACAATTTACTACTGGAGTCTAGGCATTAAGGATCCTCCTCACTGACTGTTCAGAACCCATTGCAATTGCTGTCGCCAAATTTTTACACTGGATGTGGGCTATACGGATAAGAAAGCTTTGCCAGATATAAAATGCTTTTTATCAATTGAAATGCTAATTATGTTGAATCCTTCTTTGTGATGCTTATAGATTGATCTCTGACCTTGGACTTTTATATACTTTTTAACTTATTGTATAGGGTTTTAAATAATGTTTTAATCTAATTTATTTCACATAGTATGGAGTAACAGGATAATTCAAATTTCTGGAAAAGCTGCTTTGTGATCTTAATGTATTTGTTTATGTTTGCGTCTTTTCCTTGGATTTTAATATATCATCTTTAATGATATGTATATCGAAATAAAGGCTTCTTTGAACACTGATATGTAAAGTTACCCAGATACACTATGATACAATATGATACACAGTTTCCTCCCGCCTAGCTGAGGCTGACCAGAAATACGTTTCAACCTGTATCTAAACATGATACCTGGCCTTTCAAAGTACACTGTTCTCTCCCTTCCAATTTAAAAGAGAAAGGTGCCTTAACTCACAGCAATTACATCCAAGCGTGGGTTTGGAAAGCTGGAAAAATCAGGTGCAACAATACTCTCTTATTTCGCTGAGGGCCTATTATGTCTTCCGAAGAGTAAAGAGAACGAGTGTACTATTCCCTGGGCCTTACGCTGTCCTTTTGACCTAAGTCAGAGCATAGATACAATGAACATTGGTTTTATCTTGTCAGGGAAAAGTCTATAAAAGAGCTGCTTTTGCTGAGGACTTCTTCCATCACACCCCAACAGGACAGTCTGGGCCTGGGGCGTGGCTCACAATTGTGCAGCAGGTGCAGGGACACTGGGGCACCCAAAAAACCCGGATTGATATATGTTACTGCCAATCCTGCAGTCAAGGGACCAAAGCTGCGTCATGGCTTGCCTGTGCCTTTGCTCCCAAACAGAAATGGAAACTACAATTCTTCATTATGCAGCTTAAAAAATACACTGTTGCACATCACAAGAACTGCATTTGTGTATTTCTGTCGATTCACTTTCTGAAATGTAATCAGCATATAGATGTCATACTCGCTTTACAGTTTTGAACCAGCCTTTCTTCAGCCTTCTAGCTACACATTGACTGTGCGCGTACTTTCACCTGCTCATTCACCACAGCATCAAACTCCAAATCAGATGATCATTATCCAGGAGCCCATAATCTGATAAACTCTCAAGTTGCACATAATACACGGTCCATCCTACTGCAGCAATTGTGTTACACTCAGTTCCAGAAATAACATGTATTTCTGTCCCCACCATGAGAATAGCTCAAATTTATCAAGCCTCACCACTCGCGATATAAGGAAGTTTAAAAAGCGTGAGATGTATGCTCTTGAACTACAAACATAAAACCAACAAGATGGAAAGTGTTCGTCAGGAATATAAAGGAAATTAGCTAATTAAAATTGTCGTAGTGACAATTCAGAAAACTTGTCAACGTTTTCAAGAAGTTACATGCATATGCTACTCAGGAATCCCATACCAAAACCTAACCTGCAGTACAGAAGGTGTACATTTCAATTTGAATTTAGCACTTTAAAGAAATAAAATCCGCAAATGATGACCAATTAAATGGAACGAGTTCATAGGCTTGGTTTAGTCACAGTTACTTTCTGTAAAGGATTTGTTAAACATGTTTTCAAAGAAAGGCTATGGCATTCCTTCATTTTGCAAACTAATGAGAATAGAAAACGTTTCATGTTCCTGCCACAGTCAGTTCACCCAAAGCTATGGTTCACCAAGACACTGAGCTCTGGCAACGACAATAGATCTGACCTTTATGTGCTGCGCCCTGCTCTCAAAAAGAACAACTCTCATCCCCACTCACATGGATGTACCGCTCATCTTTCTCTCAAACAAGGCGTTCTCTCGTGCTTCACTAACAGACCTACTTCTTCATTCACACAAGTTCCCTCTCACACCTGACCTCACACAGACATACTTCTCACCCACAGCCCTCAAACCCCGAACACGTCTGCTCCCACAGGCACATTTCTTACCCTGCACTCCCACTTTTACACCATTCACACTGAGCCCACTGACACTACTCTTAACCTTAGTACAGGAAATCTTAAGGGTGGAGCAAAGGGGGTGCTGTGGATTTGCTATTAGTGCCTTCTATCCTATCATCTGACATGTACTCCCACCTATTATAGTGTAAGATGGAAATGAAATATGGTGGTACTCCTTTGATCCAGGAACCTGAAGTACATTGCCATGCCAGTGTCTGTCCCACTTGTAGCCCCAATGTTCACCTGTGGAGAAGATGAAGGTGGTGTTGAAAGCATCGTCAAAAAAGGAAAAAAGCAAGCTATCTGTGACCACTCCTGAGTCATATGTAAGCTGCAGTTTGAACAGAAGGTCATATGTTTTGTTTCACTAAATCAAAGGAGAGAGGGAGGACTAGGTAAGCTAGTCTGAATCCCCGCTTTTATATGTCAA